>NW_021621022.1:9616215-9650486 GCF_004785775.1 Grammomys surdaster
TCTTTCTTTCTTTCTTTCTTTCTTTCTTTCTTTCTTTCTTTCTTTCTATATACTAAGAAGCTTTTTTTTTGGATTCCCTGGAATAGACAGGGATATGACTGTCATTACACTCCAGGGAACTGCTCTTGGAAGCCCTGCCAACTGGAGGTGGGAGGACAGGGAGAGTGGGGAGAGCAGAGAGCAGAGAGCAGACATGCTTGTGTTATTTGTAAATTACAGTTGATTTGATCAGAGAGTCACCAGGGACAGTGGCTACAGAGCATCCAAATGTCACATTCTCTGGAGTCCTTTGATTGGCTGTTCCTTCTCCAAGTATGAAGGCAGAGGACGTACTGTCCGGGCAAGTGTACCAGCTTAGAACTGACAACAGAAAGCATCGATTAGACACAGAATTGAACTACTGGGAAGGTCAGTGGCTACTGGAGGCTGACTGCCCCGTAGTCCCTCATTGGGCCTAAGGCAAGAACAGAGATGTTTTTACAAGACTGTGTGCTTTCAGGAGCTTCCTGAAGGAAGGGAGCCCTGGGCTTCCAAATACAGCTTCTCAGGGCTTGTCTGTGTGCCTTTCCTCAAGTCTGGCAAGAAGGTAAGGTCTAAATACATCAAAATATCAAAGGATATTTTGTCCTTTAGAAATCTAGGATGATCTAGATTCAATCTTGAGTCAAATCTTGGCATCTCTTGGCTGGTGACATTAGCTTATTAGTGAGCTTTTGGATCCCTTAGTTTTTTTAGATTGTGATAAATAAGTTAATTTTTACATTTTATGTTTTTTTTTTGCACTGAGGATTTAATCTAGGGACTAATGCATACTAGGCAGGCACTGTACCACCACGTTATAGTTAATTAAAATTATTTTGAACCAGGTTAGGGACTCACTAAATTGCCTAGGTTGGCCCTGAAGTTTCTATCCACCTCAACTTTCCAAGGGGCTGGGATTACTGATACATGCCACCAAGCTTGGCTAGCATGTTTTTTTTCCTATGATGAGCCAGATAGGAAACATAACAGACTCTGTGGACCATACTATCTTGTCAGCTCTGCTGCTATAGCCCAACAGCTGTCACAGGCACTGTGTCAAAACCAGACTAGGCTATGTGCCAATAAAACTTTATTTACAAAAGCAGACACAGGTTCCCTTTGGCCCATAGGCTGTAGCTTGCCAATCCTATCTCAAGACATTTTTCAGAGTGCAAGCTGTCAATCCAAAGCAGCTGGAACACCACTCCCTGGTGGTAAGTAGTGACTGGCAATCAATGGGGCTGAAATAAGCCTGGGGATGGGGCAGAGGAAGAGAAGTGGTGGGTCAGCTAGCATGGGAAGGAATGTGAATTCATGGGCATGCTGGTAATGGAGAAAGCAAGGAGGAATGGAGCCATAGTGGGGCCAGGGGTGCAAGTGAAGAAATGGGCACATGGGGACCAGCTTAGCACAGTGCTGTGAGGCTGTGTCTCTATACTGGACCATTGGTCCAGCAAGGTAAATGGGGCTAAGATCCAGCCACACTCAACTCATCCATCTGTGCTCCTGCTCTGGGCCTCATGATAGCAAGCCCATCATTTCCTAGTTTGCACAGAGGCTTCTATGTGTGCTGGCATAGGGATGGCTGCCTCTAGCAAGAACAGCTGCCAGTTAGGGATTGGAGGGGAGAAGATGATCAGAGATGGCTGGGTATGTCTGTAAGGCTCTCAGCAAGTCACCTTCTGGACCCCACCCTCCTGATTTGCAAAAGGAGGGGGCAGAGGGCATGCTTGTTTACCAGGTTTCTTTCACAATAGGGCTCTTAATCTATGTTGCCAGCTGCTGAACTCACTGGTCTACTGCAGAACGACGTGCAAGGAGACAAAAATCATCTTTCTTTCAGTAAATAGTGACAGTCTGCTTGGCTGTGTCAATTTTTATTTCACAAATCTTGAGCTCTGGATGGCTGCCCCAGTGTTCATGGTAGGTATAGGCGACAAACTGTGTACTTCCCTCAATGGCATCTCCCTCCTCCTTCAAGATGGCTTGTCTAAGGAGGCCAGAGATGGCGTCTCATGGTGCTGAGATCCACTGAAGGCTTCTGAGGCTTCTTTACCTGGGGGAATACACACTTGAGTCTCTACCTTGGCCCGTAAGCTACCTAATAGTCACAAAGTCTCTTGCCTATGGCCCACTCATTCAGAGAATGACCAAATCCCTGACACATCTCTGTAAACAGGAGTTTGCACAACCACTTAAGTGGATCTGTGAGTGTGACTCAAGGCATTGGGGCACTTGCATGCAGCTCAAAGAAGGCCCTCGAGGGAAAGCACTCCTTTGCTTTGTCTTCAGCCTTCTTTCTCCTTGCTCACAATCCACAGGAGGCTGACAGTGAAAGACCCGCTTTCACCTCTATTCTGTTCCTTCTGAAAACCCACATCCAGCCTGGTTGGCTGAACAGATTTCGTAGGATGACACCTGCTGGCTCCATCTGTCCTTCACGTTTACCCACCGAGGAAGATGAAAGGGCTTTTTGAGAGACCCAGTGACCTGATATTACTCACAATTCTCATTTTGTTAGAAAGCTGGCTGATGGCGACACCACTGCAGCAAGGGATCGAGACACAGCACTGCCTCTGGGAAGTGTGTATACCATCTGGGCCGCTGATGAACCGATGCTTTCTTTGCAATGGAGGTTTGACCTTGTTGGCAGTTTGAAGTGGTCCAGGGATACTCTTTGATTATAACAGTGATGACATCCTATGTAGCTTCTCAAACTTGCCTTTCTGTATCTTACTGTGTGGGCCTGGAGCAGAGACAGAAAAAGTCCAGGCAATCCAAGGAGCATTTGTACACAGCTATCCTCTTTAGGAGGCCTTGCTGTGAGTGGAAAGTTGGCTTCAGAGAGCCCTGTGAGACTTGTGCCTCTTTTGGCTTTTAGCTGGCAGGTCAGTAAGTCCATACCACTTAGGATATGCCTCATTGAGGTTGCATCTTGCAATGGGTTCCACCCAGAGAGCCATGCAGCATTTGCACCCATGCCACAAGCTGGGGCAAAAATCTCACAGATTTAACTTGAATTAATTGGAAAGTTTTAAGGGAGACTCACTTAAAGAGTAAAATGATCCCTGATGTGAGGGCGAACCTTCACAACGTACCGTGATGCCCTCTCTGTTCTGGCTCCATGTTACCTAGCTGCCTTCCCTATACTCTCTGCTCCAACCATTATCACTTCTGTACTGGTTCCTGCACAAGCTGGGGATGTCACCTCTTGGCCTTTGCTATGGCTATGCCATTCAGCTAGTGTACCCTTCATGGCAGTGACCCCCCTCCCCCTTACTTCCTGCAGGTCTCATTCAGTGTCAGCTACTTAAGAGGCCTTGTTTGTCCATGATACCTCTCTTTCTTTTCTCTTTTTTAGAACTTCCTATTCCTAATTCTTCACCTGAGTAATAACCACCTTTGACGCCTGTATGCACACGTGTTTACATGCATTTCATTACTTTGTAATGACAAGGTTATGCTCCGAGAAATGCATTGAGAGGCCGTTTCCTTGTGTGAATGTCACCAAATGCTGACACTAATCCTACACAGTCTGGGTTACTGGTGATCATGACCTCTTGACACAATCAAGAAGTACACTTAATTGGTTGCTGAGGGAGGCTGTTGCTGAAGCAACAGGGCATGCTGATTTATAGTCAACCTTTTTGTTTATCAGAAGGATAGACTCTAAACTAGCAATAAAAGGACGGCAAACACATAAGGCAGGAACAGTTGTTTAGTCTTATTTATCAAATGTTGTGTACTGTGCACAATTGTACGTTTTGCATTTTTATGTGAGTTTGTTTATATCTCAACCACAAACAGGAGCAGTGCACTGCCCTCTGGCATCATGACAGCTGTTAGGAATAGGAAACAGGACTTTCCCAGCTCACTGGAGTCTCATGGTACCTTTATTATCACATATGTAGTCTACCACTGACAAACATCACTATGCAGTGCAAGACCCCCCCCCCCACGCATGCCTTACCTTCTTGTACTAGAATATAAATTCCAAGAGGTCACTCTTAATTTGTTTTTCTAAGATTTATGCTTAGCTCTAAGCAGAAAGAGAGAGAGAGAGAGAGAGAGAGAGAGAGAGAGAGAGAGAGAGAGAGAGAGAGATTTTGCTAATATTTGTTGATTGACTGAAAGAAGGTTGTCACAGACTGTCAGGGAATTCCAGCACAGGTTCAGGTAGCATGTTGAGAGGACCAGGGATTCTGAACGAGCCCCTTTCTTACTATTGACACCAGTCCAGAGCCTCTGTCTCACTGCAGGCTAATACCAGGGTTAACCTAGGACTCTGGAGTTGATTTCTATTTTCTCTCACCCTGAAGAATAGCTTTATCTTGTAGGTAGCTGTATGAAACTATGCAGTCTCATAGAAAATGATTAATGTGCTTAGGAAATTTCTTGTACATAGGACAAGATGAAAGTTTAAGTCTAGACAGCAAAGCCCCATCAGTTTAGACTCAGGAACAAGGTTGGACTAGACTCCACAGGGTGGGAGGATGTTCACTGATTCAGTCTTGGTTAGGCAATATCTGTTGAGTTCTGCTGCCAAGAGTCCACATTACTTTCAGGTTCTCAGTCACCCTATTCCTTTATCCCATCCTTCTGCCCTAGCTTCCTCTTCCTAACAAACAAACAAACAAACAAACAAACATTGTGTTCCAGGCCAAATACTGTGTCTCCGTGTGCATTCTGAATTTCTGAATTTATTTGTGCACTTGCCTTGAATCACAGTGACTTTATTCAGGAAATATACTGAGAAGTTAATGATGTGCCTGGGCCTACAAGTTGTCAGTTGGGGAAGGAGGAAACAGTTGGGTTTTATTTACTGATGACAACAGGAGGGGAAAACCACATCTTACTCGGTCAGGTTGTGTGATTGAGGAAAGCCATCACAGAAGGCCAAGGTACTTGTTAGAAATCACAAGGCCATTATAACAGATCAACAGCTGCCTCTTGAAATGGAAAGGAAATAGACACTATCTCTGGAGGATGATCAAAATGAAGGATTTCAATGTGTCTGGCAAACAAACAAAACTTCATAAACAGATTCGTCGGGCGAACAGTCTTCTTATGATAATGATGGCCCCTGACAGTTGATAATGGGACATACAGGTGTCATTTGGGACAAAGGGTTGGGAAGCAGAGGTAAAAAGGCAAAACATCAGCTGAAGGAAATTTTGTGCTTCTTTCCATGTTTTGGAGACAAAAGAGAAGAGAGGAAGATCTAGGTCTGTAGCTTCCTATATTTATTAACAGTTGTGTTCTTGAATGTGTTCAGTGTGTATGATACTATGTATGTCCCCTTTCTGGGGAGGAGGATACTGAAGGTATTGCCTCCTATAAAAGGTCAGCTTCATGATGTCCAGGGGACCATAGGATTTTGTTCAGCCTCCTGCACACTGAGTGTGCACTGAGGGAAGAGAAAAGGTTGTGTGTTTACCAGGGTGAATGCACATACACGCAGTCAGAAGTCTCTTGGTGGCGAAGACTAGAGAGTGGGTAGAATCCTTTGCAGTTCTCTCAACCAAAACTTGAGTTTCTTTGGGGAATGTTGATTGGCCAATAGGCCAAAGAGAACGCAGCTGGAAAACGACTGGCCCATAGAACCCAGACCTGTTCCACCAGGCCATGCCATGACTCCGCTGGTAGCCCGAGGTGACCATGATGGCCACAACAGGGTCTGGCAGAGGTTGGGAGAAGCCACCCTGCAGACTGATGCTGCTGGATGTGCACTTGTCCTCCTGCTTCAGGGACAGTAGAGAGCCTGCTGGTCTGGGTCATCTCTCCTGATGGCCTCTGCAGTTAGTGGAGAATTTTGCTAAGTCTCTTGTTGGCTTTAAAGCAATGTTCTTAACTGCTTGACCGTGAACTTGGAGAGAAATCAAAGGGAGAATGGAGGGAAAGACAGAAGCATCTCCAGAAACATCTTGAGGGAGGGCCCTAACCATCCTCCCACTCCAGTAGCTTTATAGTCCCTCCTGATACTTTCTAATAAAATATGGGCAAGACTGGAGACACCACATCCTTTCAGATGGGGTCCAGGATGTGTCTACCCTTTGGGAACATTCTAGGTATTGCCCTCAGCTGTTTGAAATCGGCCACGTCTTTGAGGTGGGGACAGGAATATGTCCCAACCAGTTTCCTGGTAAAGTAACATTTGTAGAAATGACAAGAGCCACCACTCCTTAGGGACAATTCCTGCTGAGAGAGTTATCTTCCAGGGGCTTGAGAAAGCAAGGTCCTGGTCACCTAGCTTTTGTCTGCTTCAGTTTCCTCCTTTGTCAAATAAGTGATTTGGGACAAAGAGTTCCAGGAAACTTGGAATGCATGGCGGGAATGAGAGCTGAGGGTGGACAGCTCACCACATGGACCAACTCAGTGCTTAAGTGACCTTAAGGTCTCAATTTGTTACTTGTGACATGAACTTTGAAGAGCTGGCATGTAAATGAGCTAATATATGTGAAGTACCTGCTGCAGGGCCTGCTGCACAGCAGGCTCTTAAAACATAGCTTCCCTTCTGATTTCCTTTGGCATTTAATCTTTCGCTGCCCACTCCTCTGTTCTTCTGTTCAGTTGCTGAGTTAAGTCTGACCATTGAGAAGCTAAGCAGGGATTTATTAGCTGAACTCCCTCCATCAGCGTGTACGTGCAAATATCCCAGCTCCCACTCATGGTCCTGTTGGGAGATGCTGTAAATCACAGCCATTTCCTGAGAGGCTGCACTGCATGAAAACCCATTCTGTAGGACACTTTCCATTCCAGGTAGTGTCCCATCAATTCTGATATATGTGATGGTCTACGTAGCATGGGAAGAGCCATCATATTTGATGTGATACCAGTTTGGACAGATTGTGTTTCCCTTGTGTGTGTTGATGCTGGGAAACTCAAACTTTGGTTCTAGAACTATAATGCCCCACCCAACTTCTCTTCACACATCCTTCTAGCTACGTTCTCTGATTCTCCAGGACTGTGGGAAGATTGCTTCAGTGCCCTTGGATGACACAGGCTTGCCTCTAAACTGAACACTACTAGGCTGATTGCTTTGTTTCTTGTTCACGAACACAAAGAACTCCCTGTCTCTGTTCTCTCTCTTACACACACACACACACACACACACACACACACACACACACTTTTAGGTTCCTTGAGGCTAAGGATTGTGTTTTCCACCTTACGACACCTGTCATAAAACATGAAGTATCTGATATTTATGATGTGCTCAAGAAAGCTTGTTGCATCAAGGGATATATACGTAAGTGAACAGATAGTTAAAAAATGCATTTAGTTCAGCTTTCCTGTACAGTTCTGCATTCCTTTTTCTTCTGTGGGTTTTGATCTTTTATAATAAGTGTAGTGCCCAGCATGATGGTGTATGTCTGCAATTCCAGCACTTAAGGGATAGGGCAGATGGATCAAGAGGCAGTTCGGGACTACAAAGCTACAGGTACTTACCTTCTATTATAAACACAACTTTAAAGCTGTTAGGAGTTATTCATGGAGGGTGGTTCATCTTGACAACTTGGCAGGATTTAGAATCACCTAAGGGAAAAAAAAACCTGTGGGGATTTCTGGACAGGTCAACTTTGAAGGCTTTCGTTTGTTTGTAAGGCTAGGTTTGGAAGTCAAAGACTTCAACAGGTAGGAGGAGAGATTGCAGAGGGAATTCTGAATGTGGATAGCACCATCCAGTGGACTGGGGTCTCGGAAAGAATCAGTAGGAGAAAGCGACTGTAGTGTCAGAATGTACCAGTGTGCATTGATTGCAGATTCAACGTGACCAGACACCTCACACCCCTGACACCATGCCCTCCCCACTGTGATGGGCTGTATCTTTCTAGGAACAGAAATAAACCATCATCCTTATTTTAATTTTGTCAGACATCTTTGCATAGTAATAAGAAGTGTTACTAGTACAATAGGGTTCTGAGGGTCTACCGAAACAAATAACTATCTTTTGTGCAAAACCTTCTTGGCAACTTCCAGCCAGAAAGTCAATGAGGCTCAATATATAGACTTTAGAATAAATAGAATTTACAACTTTGTGTTGTTGTCTAATTTAACAGTCATCAGAACCTGGCCAAATCCTTCACCTCTCTGACTTTCAGTGGCCCAGTGTATAAGATATCAGTAATGATATTTTCTCAGGTAGAAGATGATACAAAAACAGGAGAATAGAGGACAGAGTGCTTGGGCCTTAGGAAGTCCTCAGTGATTCTTTATGATGGATTGTCTCCCTCAGAGAGGTGCCCTGGGAGTCCCAGCACTCTGATGTAAATGTTAGCTCCTTGGAGCCAGGCTGCTCCTTGTATAAAACCTTGGGCATCTGGTTTTCAGATTATAGAATAAATGATGCCTGCAAGGAGTCTTCCCTATTGACTTGGAGAGCAGAGCCAAGGTAGCACTCATGACATTAACGGTCTGGGGCTGGAGAGATGGCTCAGCAGTTAAGAGCACTGACTGCTCTTCCAGAGGTCCTGAGTTCAAATCCCAGCAACCACATGGTGGCTCACAACCATCTGTGATGAGATCTGATGCCCTCTTCTGGTGTGTCTGAAGACAGCTACAGTGTACTCATAAATAAAATAAATAAATAAATCTTTAAAAAAAAAGACACGAAGGGTCTGACTTTGACTTTCTCAGTGTGTGAGAGGCTGAGTTGATACAGCTGGCCTTGTGTTGCCAGCCCTGTCTACCAGCAGAAACCCTCATCCAGCACATGAAGCCTGGCTCAGCCTTCACAGTAATGGCTTCTGATCCTACCCAGAATCAGCAAAGGTAATGGTGAAATTCAAGCCGGGTCTGGGTAATACATAGACTGATGAACCATGTGTAGGTATGGGGTGCTTTGCTTTCAAAATGCAGTTTCCTGTCTGATTTCATCTCATCCTTATGGGGATGACGTGAGATTGTCTGGGCAGCTGTTTTCCTGCTGGATTTTATGGGCAAAGCTTGAGAATCAGAAAGGTTAAATACAAGGATGGAGGGTTTTTTTGTTCCCTCCATGCGGTCAGTGGTGGAGCTGGGACAAGAACTGTAGCCTGGGGCCCGGTCAGTGCTTTCTACCCTGTGTCTGGAGGAAAGGTGCAAAGGGTTGCATGGAGCAGGTGGTGCCTCTCTGATGCTTGCTTTTAAGATAGTTTGTGTCTGACCTTAACTGGCCCTGCCCGCAGGAGCTCAAAGGGCCTTACTTTCTTCTGGTGAAGGCACCTTTGCCCTTGGTCGACATGATCTGTTGGCTCCAGGGGAAGACTAGGGGTCAACTTTGAAGACTTTGGTTTGTTTGTAAGGCTGCATTCAAAGTCAAAGACTCCAACAGGCAGGGGCAGAAAAACAGTATTAGTGTTGGGAAGAGGATGCATGCCGACAGGAAAGTCTGAAGTCAACCTCTGAAGCCCGAGCAGGTCCACACACAAACCTCCTCTCCCTCCCAAGTGCACCCTAGACATAGGCACCGATGGCATTTATCGGCCTTCAAATTGTGACTCTCAGTATAAAATTAAACCCATACTCAAGGGCTTTTAAAGCACAGCCTATTTATTCAGCGTCTCTTTATGAAGCACTCACCAGTTTATTATCCAGCAGTAACTCACTCCACATGGCTGAGAGCTGGCCGCCCACCCTTCCTAGTTAGGAGGAAGGCATCTTTTGATGCATGGATGGAACAACTCTCGGCCTCCTAGAGCCCTGGGACAAAGGAGGTCAGGAGGCAGGTGGGCACACTATATGCTGGAGGTGTCCTGTCTGCTACTCCTCCTCAGACCTTGATGGCCAACTTCTTCCTGGCCCTTTGGGAATCCCTACTGGCCTGAGATACGGGGAGATAATTATTTACTCAGAATCTTTTATCCACAGCCTATGTGCTGACCCCTGTGGATCCCAAGGCAATACTTTCTTAAACGTACCCAAGGAGGCTGGGCATGACGACGCATACCTACAATCACAACAACCAAAAAACCTAGGCAGGGCGATCACATGTTGGGACCTAGCCTGTTGTACACAGCAAATTTAAAGCCAGCACTGGCTTTTCCTCCTAGTGTTTGGGAATCTTACCCATAAAGCCCACAGGCAGGCTTTTCCTTGCCCTCTATCCAGAGAATGAAGCAGCACAGCGAAGCCCCTCCCAGAAGAGTTATGAACCTTGACCTTTTTTTTCCTTTGGGTTAGCAGGCAGTCTTCTGACACTTTCAAATTTCTTACAATCTAGGGAACAAAATTCTTGCCTGATTCTTGGCCTAACACAGGAACTCTGCGGCGGTCTCCTAGATGACAGAGCGGGGCCCGAGGGGCTGTTTCTTCCTCTTCTTCTGGGGAGCAGTTGTGCTAATTATCCGCCGCCTCACTTACATAACCAGGCCTTTGTCAGCAGTTTTCCGGTGGGACCTTATGTGAAGTTGGGGTTTGCTGTTCAGCAAGCATTTCTGATGAATGCTCTGGAAAGTTCTTGGCGCGTTGTGATGGTGTTTCTTCCCTGCGGGGTTTCCGGGGCTGCCGGGGTGCTAACTCACACCGCAGAACCTTTGTGGTGTCTTCAGACTCTCTGTGAGCAGGCACCTGCTGGAAAGGGGGTGCACCAGGAAACCCGGAGTCTGCAGAGGCAGGGACTCTGCACATCTGGCTTAGGCCACAGCTGGGGAGGGGATGATTTATTGGAAAGGAGCAGACTACACCACTAAGTACCAGCCCCTGTCTGTAGCAAAATGTCCCTGACACCTGAGCCCAGCCACAGATCTTTTTGTTAAATGTAATACTCAAGCTTGGAACTCTATTAACTGAACTATCATTAGTGGCAGTGATAGCAGTAGCTACTAATTCAGTGCTTTTCAGGCACCAGCTAGCAGGCCAGGCATTTAACATGTGTAATCTTATTCAGTCATATAAACAGTGCCAAGAGTGTTTTATCATTATATGAATTGTACAGGCATGGAAACTGAGGCTGAAATGTATTTAATATCATCGGATAACTTTTCTTGGGGAGATAGAGACAGAAATCTATTTACCCTGAATAGGGCACATAGACCAGAATAAAGAAATGATTCCATCCAACTCTAGTTTGGTGAGCGATTGGGTTTAATTGGGACTACTTACAGGAACATGAGTGATTTAAGGGGTGCTTCACCACCCAAGAAGAATTTATCTCTCTACTCAGCAATTATTTGTCAACTGTCTGTCTGAGGATGTAGGGCTGTGTGCACCGTCTCATGAGCTGTCCTCTCGGTTTCCTTGGTGGGTTAGCAGGCCCGATCTTGTGAGGATCTCATGCAAAACAACCATAGTTGTTTTGCTTTTAAGTTAGCAATGGGCATGGCATGGGCAGAGGACAGAGTTCCACAGCAAACACCATGTCCAAGGTCGCTTAATCATATTAAGTGTACATGGTGGTGGTGGAAAGGAAAGATTTACAACCAGGGCCTTCTCCTCATCTGTTTGATTGCTTGCTTATTTTTCACAAACATATATTGTGTATCTCCTATATGCCGCCATTAGAATACAAATAAAGTCTGTGTCTAGAGAATCTTCAAGTTTAATGGAGGAGACTTCCTTTGATGAAGGCAATGTGGATAGAATACAGAGAGATGGACCCAGTACTCAGCACGGGGTGCTCCAACGAGGTGGTATATTAGGGTCCATCAGAGAAATAAGCAACAGGAAACATAGAAACTGGAATTTATTATAAGGATTCACATGACCATGGGGCCTAAGTCTCATGGTCTGCCATCTGGCAGTCGGACAACCAGGAAAGCCAGTGTTATAAACTTAGTTCAAGTCCAAAGGCCTGAAATCCATGAGCATTTGGTATGTCTGTGCTCACAACCAGAGAAGCCTTGATGGCTCTATTCCAGATATTCAGCAGAGACAGTACACTCCACCTTCCT
Organism: Grammomys surdaster; assembly: GCF_004785775.1. Lineage (NCBI taxonomy): Eukaryota > Metazoa > Chordata > Mammalia > Rodentia > Muridae > Grammomys > Grammomys surdaster. The sequence continues at coordinate 9,628,107 of NW_021621022.1, forward strand.
CTACCTTTCTAGTCTTCGAGGGTCCTCAGTGGGTCATATGATGTCAAATCACATTGAAAAGGGCAGAATTCTCCTTGTTGGCTTAAACACCAAGGTCTTTTGGAGACATCATCATGGAAATAGACAGGTGACTGTAGCCTAGTTAAGTTGAGACATAAAAGTAATCATTCCAATGGTTCAGTGTCAGTGAATTTTGGTGAAAGGGGAGGTTCAAGTGGCTTCCTGAGGTTTGTTGAGTGCTGGATATGAAGCTGGACCAATTAGCAGGAGACACTCAGCCGGTGTGGCATACCAGGAGCAAGACCAGGTATAAGTAAGGGGCAAGAGTGCAGAGAGCTGAGGGCAACTGCCACCCTTGGCATGCAGCTAGAATCTGATGGTTCCTAAGCCAACAGGAAGCTTGTATGTCAGGGAAGATCTTGTCGGATGGGGGTCACAGTCTAAATGCAAAGACAAGGAGAAATTTTGTCCATGAGCTTCAATGTTACAGTGAAACTCAACTCTGCAGTTCAGAAATACTTCTCTCTCTAACCTTTACATCTCAAAGCCCGTTCTGATATCATGTTTACTTCAAAGTCAGTGTTATATATGGTTCCACTCTATAAGGAATCTTATGGGGGGGCCGATATTAATGCTTCTATATGTTCTCTTTCCATGTAAGGAGGCACAGAAAGCACTCTTTCGAAGTTCAAACCCCATCAGATTTGCCATCGGTTGGCATCTTTTTGACCTCTATAATAATTAACAATATATTTGTTGCTTATGAATTAGTTTGTGGTATTTTGTTATTGTGTTGAATGGACTAGAAGTCTGTGTTCTGCTACTATAACAGACTACTACAGACTGGGTAAATCGTAACTAACAGAAGCCTGTCTCACTGGTGCTCCCTCCTCTCAGAGCTGGGCAAAGCATTTTAAAGTTTGTGCTGAAAAAAAAAAAATCAGGCAATACATGTAAAACATATGTGAAAAAGAAAGAGAGAGGAATATGGAGAGATTAGTCCTATAAGACAAACAGAAAACACAGTGCAGGGTTACTCATTAAGGCAGCGTGGTATCAGCATAGAGAGATAGGTAGGCTAATGAGGTTGAACAGTAGAAGCAAGATAGGTCCAGTTTATGTGTGTGATGGTTTGTATATGCTTGGCCCAGGGAGTGGCACTATTTGGAGATGTGGCCTTGTTGGAATAGGTGTGTTTCTGTGGGCATGGACTTTAATACCTAGCTGCCTGGAAGCCAATATTCTGCTAGCAGCCCTTAGATGAAGATGTAGAACTCTCAGCTCCTCCTGCACCATGACTGCCCAATCGATGCCGTTTCCTGCCTTGATGATAATGGACTGAACCTCTGAACTCGTAAGCCAGCCGCAATTAAATGATGTTCTTTATAAGAGTTGCCTTGGTCATTGTGTCTGTTCACAGCAATAAAACCCTAACTAAGACAATGTGTACTGATGATGCCTTGTCAGTGTGGGAAATGTATGTGTTGGGGGGATGCTGGAGGGAGGGAGCACACACATGCTGCATGCGTGTGGAGACCAGATGCTGATCTTGAATGTCTTCCTAGATTGCTCGACATTTTTCTTTAGAGATAAGATCTCTTGTCGAACCTGGAGTTTGTGGGTTTGGCTAGGCTGGCTGGTCAAAGAGTTCTAGGCATCCACCTATACCTACCTCTTCACACCTCCCTAGTGCTAAGTTCACAGCTTCTGGCTTTTAGATGGGTACTGGAGACACAAGCTCAGGTCCTCATGCTGTGTGACTGGCATTTTATTCTGTCTCACCACAGATCTTGCAAATGAGAACCTTGATCAAAGATACTAGGACAGTAGAGAAGCCATTTCAGGTTCAAAAATAGTTTGCCTCCTTACTTCACCTGGTACACTGAGAAAATCTCAGAACTGGAGCCAAGATTTAAGTGGTAGAAACGAGGAAAGTAAAAGCGGTATGAGAAAACTTGGGGGTCATGGATGGTGATAACCTTTGTAAGCATGGTGTAAATCTAGAAGCCATAAAAATGATGGATATATTTGAATACATGCATATATATTTAAACATTCTGTCCATATCTGAAACACCATATTCAGTCAAAAGGCATTTGACAATGTGAGGAAAAAGTATTTGCAATTCATATCACAAAGCACTAATCCCTTTAGTATAAAAAGATTTAGAAATTGAGAAGATCCATAACCCAATGGAAAATGGTCAAAGGACATGAACATTGAAATCACAAAGAAAGAAATGCAAATGCCCTTTACCCATGAATAGGCAAGTAGCCCATTCATGATGAGAGAAATGCAAATCAAAACCACACGGAGAGATTCCATTTCTTACCTCTCCGGTGGGCAAACACCCCAAATCTTGACAAAAATGCAGTGTTGGCAAAGTTGTTGGAGAACATGAGTCTCCTCTATTGCAGGATGAGTATAAAATCAAAGACCCCTCTCTATGGGAGAATGGCAATAATGTCTACTGTGTCACAAATGTGTCTGCCCTCTGGTCCCGTCGCTGAGGATCCTCTAGTGTCTGGTGGCACTGGTGTAAAGCCACACACACACACACACACACACACACACACACACACACACACACACAAAGTCATTCCATAGCACAGAAGACTGGAGCTCCCTGTCAACAGGGATAGATGAATGAATGTATTTTGAGGGATTAGAAAACGCTGCAGAGGCAGAAAAGCAGAAGTTGTTCCAGGGTATTCTGTTAGGTGAGAGAACCTACTGACTGAAGCATGTGAATTATGTTACCGGCTGTGTGAAATAAAGAGAAGAAACATTACTATGTGCACACATTTGTGTTTACATTCATATAAAGGACCACCGGGGAGATGGTTCAATGCTTGTTGAACACAGATAAGGATCTATTCAAATCCGAAGCATGCATAGAAAAATCTGGGAGTTGACATGCTCCTGTAATCCCAGCACAATGGAAGGGCAGAGAGGAGAGGATTTCCAGGCTTGTTGATTGCTTGGCTCCAGGTTTGGTGAGACCTCAGCTCAAGGGAATAAGTTGAAGAGGAATGGATTGGGACACCTGACATCTTCCCCTGGCCTCCAGACTTGCAACTTGTTGAAATTAAACCAGAGTCCCAGTACCCCAGTTGTGATGGTCCTCCAAACATGCATTTCCCCAAGGGTACCAGCTGACTGAGGTGCAGAAAAACACTAGAAATCTCATTGCTTGAGGCCCATGAAGTCATAAGGAACCAGACAGGAGACATTCTCTCAGCATCAAGATCCTTCAATTTGCATCCTACATCCCAGTCTGATGTGTGAACATCTGTGAGCTTTCTCTCCCCGTGACAAAATACCCATGGAAACCAATTACAAGGAGAGAATGATTATTATAGTTCTTGGTATCTGAGGCTTCAGTTCATGTTTGCTTGGAGTCTGAAGAGAGGCAGACTGTCATGGCTGCCAGGAAGTGGGCAGCCAGAAAAAAACTGGTTACCTCACGGAGACCTGGAAGCAAAGGCAGAATGAAGGCCCCCAGTCCTAATATCACCCTCAAGGACATACCTCCAATGGCTTAACTTCCTCCCACCGGAACATGCCTCCTAAAGATTCCACTACCTCCATGTAGTACCTTCAGCTGGGGACCAAGCCTTTAACACAAAAAAAGCTGGGAACATTCCAGAACAACTAGAGCAACATCCTACTCCCCTCCCTTAGACATCCATCAGCACTGACACGGGCTAGGCTCCATCTGCAGAACACATGAAGCTTGTGGGATGGCTGTCTCTAGCAAGCCAGTGTATTCTGAGGGATTTTAATCTTCCTCACTGTACAGCAGGAGAAAGGTATCCACTGCATTTTATTAAGTGTGTCATTGTATTATAACCCTGGATTTATCTTGGAAAACTCCCGTCTCCCCTCTTCTGGGCTCTTTTGAGCTTTACAGACATCTCGGTGCACCCAAAGACTGCTTTCACTTTTGACCTTGTTCAGAAGGAATGAATAGTGGGGGCTTCCAGGAGAGTGAAGCCCCTGTTTTGCTCTCCCTCCCTCCCAGGAGCACGGGCCCTCAGCTAGGCAATTGACAGGACAGTCCTGTGACTCTAAGGGAATTTCTTGTTCCCCTTCCCCCACTTTCTCGATCCAGTCTTTCTGTTCCAGGTACAGTTGAGTGACAGTTGCTGCATATCTGCTGCTTTGAGTCTTTGTCAACCTGGACCCTAGATGTGGGCACATAGGTTCTTCTCTGTTCAAGGTGAAAGGCTGAGAAATCGAGAGAAGCTTAGCACTTTGCCAAGTGGGCAATGAAGAGGCCTAGGCCAAGGAGCCTTCTAGTCCTGCTCACAGAGTCCAGCAGCTGGGGGAACTGTGTCCTGAGCAGTTTCTTTTCTGTACCCCCACAGAGCCTGACCTTTGGCCCATGCTCTTCTTTGCTTTTTCTGATTATTATTGTCGATTGCTTGTTCTTTGCGTGGGAGAAAAATGTCTGTTTCCTTCCTGCTTCTCCAGGAGGTCCTGAAGGACTCATGGGAATCTGTCTTGGAAAGACTGGGGAGTTTGGAGTAAGTTGTTAACAGCCCAGATTGGGAGGCAGATGGGATTTGCCGAGTCCCAGGCTGCGGTAGGTATCTGGTGGGAGGCGCTGGCAAGAACAGCTCCACGTCTCCCTGCCACCATGCCTGGCCTGGATCACAACCCTGACCCCCCACACCTTGCTTGGCTGACATTGTTGTTGCCTTGGCATCTTACAGAGGAAGGAGAAGGAGCTAAGAGACCTGGGGTGGTCCTCCTTACCCCTGTTGGCCTCAGTTCCCCCTAGTAAAATGGAAGCTGTCTTTGGATATCTCCAGAGGCTCTTCTGCCAGGACTGTCAGTCTTGTCTGCTCTCTACTGCACAGTGTCTTCTCCCCAGAAAGCTTTGGCCCCATGAAGTAATGGTAGTTGCTTCTGAAGGATGCCTTTCTTAGCTTGGGTTCCTCACATTCCAGCTGTCCTGGGGTGCCTTACACTCCAGTTGTACTGTCGTGCTTGCATCGTGGAGCACTGACTACAGGGCAGAGCTGGTATGGGGAAGCTGCCGGCAGAATGTGGCCCTTGGCCACTCTGCCCACTCCACCTGGCTCTCCTGACTTTGCTCCACCAGCACCTGGACAGAACAAAAGGCTTCAATTCCATCTGTAAGGAGACTTTGCAGTTTCTTTTCTGTAAGCTTGCAGGAGGGCAGGCCCACTTCCTGCTGCCCCCACCCGCCCTCTCTTGGCTGTACTCCCAGCTTTCTGAGCCAAACATGCAGAGAGATTTAGGCTCTAACTTCCAAGGGTACTTGGGCTTTCAGCAACCCCTGGGGGGCAATGGGTTTCGGTTTACCCTCTCTTTACTTCTGCTTCCTTCCCTTTCCCTCCTACAGCATCAACTTGGCCAGGGATGGAGGTGTGGGGAGTGGGGTTAAGAGACATACAGGAATGTCTTTCAGGTAGGCCCAACCTATTAGGAATGGTCTCATATTTGGAAGGGGAAGCATTTAGACCGACCCTCCTGGAAGGTATTTTTAGGTACCTGTTGTTCACAGTAGACAGCTTTGTGGGCAGCCAAGGAGGCCTTTGGAAATTTCCGTAAGTTTCTGCGAGTGAACTCTGGCCCTCTTAGGGCTTCTCCTCCTTTTGACCCGCATTATTGTTCCTTAGATCTGCTAGAATTGGTTCCTTGTTGTGTGATTTCCCTATCATGTGTTCCCACTGCCAAGGACAGGCAGCTGAATGACCTGTGTGCCAAGGAGCACTGGGGACTGAGCAATGATGTCAGTGCTGTAAGTCCTCAACACAGGTTCCATAATGTTTTCTAGAAGAAGAGATACACTGTTCTTTCTTTTTTTACTGTGAGAAGCCATCTTCTCACAGTATCTAAATATCTGGAGAAAAAAAAAAACGAATAAAAAAGATGTACCAATGTTTGGATGTTTGTAATAGGTCCCTTCCCAATCACTTGTCCCTGAAAGAACCAGTATTGGCACAAGACAATTCTCAAGTACAAGACCAAGTTCTCAGTACAGTGGAGATTTACTTGTCCCAGAGAAACAAAGGGCAGGGGACAAGAGACAAAGACAGGAGATAGAAATAAGGGAGAATGACAAAGGACACAGGAGATGGGAGAAGGGATATTTTCCTAGGAGGGACCAAGAAGGACTGCCTCTAGATAGGGGACAGAGGTGGCCCATAAGCAAATGGCAGCTAATAAAGGGAGGAGGAAGACCCAGTGTTAGGATGAGTAGGTTCATTTTAATTGGGCATGTTAACTAGGGTAAGCAAAAGGGGGCTTTTGACTGCTGGACTTCAGTACTTTGATAGCTGGACCTTGGTAGTCAGCCTCAGGAGGAGAAAGTGGTCAAATAAGGGACTACACTTTTGTGGCTAGCTTTGGAAACTCAATCTAATTTTTTTTTTTTTAACAAGGCAGAAGGAATGGGAGAAGGTAGAGGCCTGCTAGAGCTCCTTCTCTCTCTACATAATGGAGCTTGTTGAGTTATTAGAGGGCTTTATGGTCTGAAGGAGAGGGATAAAGTCGGTGAGTGGCCTGTTATTGGGGTACCTGAACTTGGGACAAAAGACTCCTTAGAGAAGATGGGCTATTATATTTTAGCAAGAAAGAGAGAATGAAAAATAAGTAGTTATGTTGTTATTAGACCCTACTGTGCTGAATGTTCCTGGCACTGCATAGCCCCTACCCTGACTCCTACTGCCTTCCAGAGTAAAACCAAACGATATCCCAAGTTGACCTTGAACGTGCACACGGCTGTGCTATCCAGAGGCACTGGAAAGAAGCATCTTGCTCACAAGCCGGGCTCAGGTTCTACAAACACCAAGGAGGCAATAGGATGAAGTAGAAAGATGTGGAACATGAGTTTGGTCTAACTTCAAGTTATGTAAGGCCTCAGTTTCTGTATCTGTAAAATGAGAAGTATAGTAACCACATCATTTTTGTTTTGTTGTTTTTAGGATCATGGAGAATGTGTGTGTGTATGTGTGTGTGTGTCTCTGTGTGTGTGTGTGTCTGATGGTTTTGGTCACATCTTCCTTGTTTATGGGAAATTCTTTCCCGCATCAGATGACAGAGCCTGCCTGCCTCCTCCTCCATGGCAGAGAAAAGAGGGGATCTCTACTCTCTGTGTTTTCCTTCATGCTCTGTCTAGAGAAGGAACATGTGAATGTCATCCTGGGGCAGGGGACAAATGAGGAACAAAAGATTTAGGGACTGTTGGCTTTTCTGGCTTTGGTTTCCCTCTCTGCAAAATGGAGGTTGTTAACTTATACAGGACTCCACTAGGCTTTGCTCAGGGACCTAGCAACAGCTCATGTCATCACCTACTGGGGCTGCCAGGTGCTCCAGGTGTGTGTTGCATATAAAAGTCCTGCTCCTCCTCCCCTTCTCTCTCTCTGCTCTCTTGGATCCTTGCTCACCTGCCTTTACCCCTTCCAGGTCCTCTCTCTTCTCTCCTTTCCCCAATAAACCAACCCCCTTATACAAGATCTGCTGCATGGTGTAATTTCTCCGGGGTACACCTTGGCGTAGGCCCAACATAGTACTCCCTCACCATGTTCTATTTTACAATAGAGGTGTCATACTTGTGTGTCCTGCTTCATGTGGTTAGTAGAAGCCAGCAAGAAGCTTAGGAGAAGATGGCCAAGCAGTGCTTAGAATGACTCACTCTGCACATCTACCTTCCTAGTTGTTAGACGTTAGACGCATGCACAGGGCTTTTCCCAGGAATGAGAGCTCATACCTAGGCGGTCACTCCTTTACAGGACAGGCCTTCTGGCTGCTGTGCAAGCAGCTCACAGCTCAAGTGTCTCCCCACACAGCCTTGTAAATTGCCTGCACTGAATTCTACACACACCTCAGTGGAAGGGGAATTACTTGCCAGATATACGGCGTCTGCGAGAAGGGCCTCTTATGAGTCGGTGTTCAAATATGTTACTGGCTCAATAAACAGAGGTGGTTTGTTGTAAATTAAGGAAAGGAAGCGAGGTGCCTGCACCAATGCTTGTTCTCCTACTGTTTCCTATTAACGTTCTTCCCCTAAGTGCCCAGTAATTCTCCAGGGGTGTGGTGTTTGGGGAGGGTAGGGAGGGACTTTGCCTGGAAGGTGGGGATGGAATAGTGCTGCTACTGTTAGGCAGAGAGGTCGTGGGACAGATAAGATGGTCCCTGAAGGCTTGGATGGGCTTTTGGATCTGGTGGGACATAGATTACCTTTGGGATGCTGCATGGAATCTGTGAGGATGAAAGCAGGAGCGTCCTGGGCAGGGAGGGGTAGGGAGTGGATCTGCAAAGAGAGAGCACCTGCCTGTCATCACCAGAGTGAACTGGAGTTGCTGTGCACAGAACCCAGGGAAGAGGCTCATGCTGATTGATTGGCAGGGTGTGGGCTGTTGCTGTGTTCTCGGCAGAGATTGTAGATTGCCATTGAGACTGCCAAGACCAAGGGTTCAGCTAGAAGGAATGAGGCGTGGTGGAGTCTGAGTTGAGAAAGGCTGTAGGCTGAGAGGAACTGGTCATAGCACCCAGATGAGAATCTAACAGGGCATATAGCCGGCTGCTATATCATGCCCTGGGGAGACATTTTCTGGAAACTTTCACTCTTTATCTCTCTTTTAGTTAGGCACTATGGTGGGGTGGTGGTCCATTCTATTTATGATCCTCCTTCCTGATCAAGTCTGCTCTGCCCTTCTCTCAGCCTTATATGTTGCAATAGTTTATCCTTGTACCTGGTATCCAAGGTACCCAGGGAGATGTAATGTGAACTGTAGGTATAGGGTGGAGGAGGGGCAGACCCATCTGGATTTGGCATCAACTGCTCATGCTGGTATCCATCGAGATGTTGTTGTCCCCATCTGTCCATGAGATTACAGCTGGTGGATTCCTATTCCCACCATCTGGGTTTCTTACACACAGTTCTTTTTTTCTCATCTTATGTTGGTGATACTGTTTAGAAAGGAAGGAGGGCATCTTAGAACCCCAACATCTCTGAGACAAAACCCAAGTCTCCCAGTGTTCTCAAGGAAATAAGCTTTTGATGTATGAGGCCAGAGAAGGCTCAGGGTCTGTTGGTCTCCCATCCTAAGTACCCTGAGGAAATGGTTAAGGGAAAGCAAGTTGCTAGAATGGGGTGGAGGATGGAGCCAGCAGTGGAGGATAGAGGAACGAATTCTGTGAATCAGAGCTACCAGGGACCTGGGTGGTATGTTGTTTAGTTCCCTTGGGTTATAGGTGGGGATCTTAGGTCCACAGACTGTAACATGAGAGACTAGTTTTCATTGAGCTCCCACTGGCATCAATTCTGCAGATTAAACACTCACTCCAAGTCTAAGTAGTTAGAATCTATCGGTGGACTAATCAGAGGCACTGGTCCATGAAGGCGCACTGAGAAGATGCCTTGATGGGAACTGGCTTCCCATGGAAGGAGAGCAGAAGGTGGGTGAGCCTCAGACAGCAGTGCTGATGTCTGCAGAGGGAGATGGTGAGTGAGGGGCTCAGGCTGCAAAAGCCTGAGAGTGTGACTCAAGTCTGACTCCAGGGATGACTTGTCTGGGCTAGTGAGGAATTCTGGACATCCCCAAGTGAGTCTTGCATCTTGCCAGAATGGACTTGCTTTAGTGACCTTGTTATATCCAGGTACTATTGGCTGAGAGTAGCCCATGGGAAGTGTGCATGAAGTGACGGAGGCCAGGGCTGAGACACACTTTCTCACACAGAGGTAAGGGTAGTGGGATTAATGAGCACTGACCGTGGCAGACGAAATGCTGTGGATTGAGGGGAGATGGGCAGCATTTCATCAGTGTCAGCCTCCTGGTTTAAATAGGCTTACATGTTTGAGCATTGTGTCTTCAGATGTACCACTATTTTGGAAATGTGTGAACCCTTTCAGAAGTGGGGTCATGATGGGGGGAAGGAGTCAGTGGGGATGAGCCTTGACTTCTATAATCTGGCCCAACTTCCTGTTTCCTGCCTTATACTCCTCCTGCCACTCCTTCCCCCCACAGGGATTGTACTCCCTACAACAGTAAGCCAGAGTAAACCCTCACTCCTTAAATTGCTCTTGATGGGTGTTTGGTCAAAGAAATCAGGAAAGGAACTAGTACAGTCAGTATAAGAAATAGACAAATGACTGAGGTAAAAAGACGATAGACTAGACATTGGCAAACGCTCTAGGAAGTGGGGCTCATAAAGGATGACTCGAAGAGCCAGGTGGATAGGGGCTGCAGTTTAAGTAAAGTTCAGCAGAATGAGGCTCACTGAGGTTAGTCTGGGCTGAACCCCCGAGGAGGCGGAGTTAAGAGTCATTGCTGCCCAGTAGAAGAGTGTTTTAAATGGCAGCTCAACATCAAGGCCCCAGAGCAGCACTGGTATACGTGTAGAACAGGAAGAAGCAAGCCATGGTGATGAGAGTGGAGGTGGAGTAGGGATAGGCAGGACGGGGGCATCTGAGAAGACTTCCCTGGAGGCCATTGTTGTGGGACCTCAGCTTTGCTCTGAGCAATATAAGGACATGGTTGAGGGTTTAAGCAGAGAAATGTGTTCCTCATGTTTCATAGATACCCTTCTGAGTCTGTGCTGAGAGGAGAGTCTCAGAAGCTAGGATGGAAGTCTGGAGACCAGTTGGGAAGCAATGGCCTGAATTCAGGATGGAAAGTGGGGAGGAGGAGAGGTCAGATTCTGGATGTGTTTTGAAGGCAGCTGGTGTAGGGAAAAGTATCAGCCCAGGGTCCCCAAGACCAAGCTCACAGCACAAAGGAGATTTATTTGCCCCAGAGGGACAGAGGCCAGGGAACAAAAGACAAAGGCAGGAGGTAGAGGGTGAGAGTGAATGGGAAGGCAAAAGAAGATATCCTGGAGGGGGATAAAGGACTGACTCTGGATAGAGAGAGAAGACAGATTTGGCACATAGGAAAACGGCACTTTATAAAGGTACAATGAGGAAACTCCATGTTAGGATGAGGTGGTTGATTTTAGTTTTGCTTGTTCATTAGATGAGCCAAAGGGGGCTTTTAATTGATGGACTTCGATATTTTGATAGATGGACCTTGGTAGTCAGTCTCAGGAGGAGGAAGTGACTAAATAAGGGAATGGACTATGTTGGCTAGCTTTAGGAATGTGATCTAATGGTTCTTAGCAAGGCAGGAGGAATGAGGGAGAGGGGCAAGGCCTGCCAGAGCCATGCCTGCCGCACCCCAGCTGGCTAGAGACCCTTCAATGAGGGTGGGGTTGAGGGCAAGAAAGAGTGTTAGCAGTTTTTGATTCAAAGAACTAGATAAAATTAGTTCCATAAAAAGAGAGAGTAGAACTTTTGGATCAGTAGATGAAAAATTTATCTGTCCAGAAAAAAGGGCAGGAAATGGAAAACATTGAAGAAGACAGCAAGCTTTACTTTAATATCATATGAATTTACAATAACGTAAATGGATTGAACCCACATTTCAAATTACAGAGACTCTTTTTAAAAATATATATAATAGAAAGTAAATTTTTTCATACTGTGAACAAGGTTTTCCTTCGTTCGTCTCCCAGGTCCTTCCCACTTCCTCGTTTATCCAACTCCACTACTTCTTTTGTTCTTTTTAGAAAACAAAGAGGAAATAAAAGTCAAACAAACCAGAATATAATAAAACAAGCAAACATCAATAAAAAAAAAGAGAAAGCACAAACACACAAACACACAGAGAGAGAGAGAGGGAGAGAGGGAGGGAGGGAGGGAGGAAGGGAGGGAGGGAGAGAGAGAGAGAGAGAGAGAGAGAGAGAGAGAGAGAGAGAGAGAGAGAGAGAGCATCAAAACAGAAAGTTAGAGACTTAAGTAGGGATTCAGGACAGGGGATTTAGGATTAAGCTTTCTGTCAGAGACATTAAAAGGGCTGGCAGTAAAGAACAGAAGAGACAGAAAGCTAATGTGAATCAGAAGAAAAGTTACAAGAAATAAAAAGATTATATTCCAGTAAAAGGAGCACAAAGATCACACCATAAAAATGATGAAAAATATATATACATACACCTAGTAAGAAAGCCGTCTATGTGTGCATAGTTAATATACACGCATGCACTTATAAAAAGTAGATGCAGAAACAGTGAGAGAAATAAATAAATCAACCATTTTATTTGAATATTTTAAACATATTCCCTTCGGAAGTTTATAGAGCAAGTTGACAAATTTATTAGCTATATAGAAGATTTGAACAACTTGTTTAATAAGCTTGAAAATAAGTATATTGTTACACACAAATATGTAACTTACAGCTAACAGAAAATACACTGTTTTTGGTAGAATGTTCATAGAAATGCTCGTAAATTATGGCACAAAGGCAGCCTCGATAAATTCCAAAGGATCAACATCACATAAAGGCTTTTGACCAAAACCACAACGTAACCACAATAGCTGGAAGCAAGGATTTTGAACGGTCTTTTCTCAAAGAAATGATGAAGATGAGGGGTAGCCTAAGCATCCTGAGTTGGTTAGTACACAACGTTGAAAGGCCTCAAGCATCACATGGTACCCACGAAGACATAGTTATCACTTGCCAACCTCCATCCTGCAACCAAAGACCTGTGTCTGGAGAATGAAAACAACAGGATGGAAGAGTGTATACAACACTTCAAGGAAGGAAATAATAACCATACAGGTGGAAGTAAGTGAATTGCCAATTATAGCAAAGAAAATTCAGAAGCAAAGTTGGATATAGATAAATCTTTTCAGGTGAATGAGATAGATTAAACTACTGGTGAGACCGAAAAAAAAAAAGAGATGATAATAAAACCAAAACCAGGGAAGACATGAAAATGACAGTATGTATTTAAAAAACAGTAAAACAATCCTTGGGAGACATGCCATGAAGCAACAGTACACCGGAGAACATAGACTACCTCTCTGTAAAACTGAGAAATGCCAGTATTGCAGAGAATGAACAAAACACCCAGATCATAAAGAATCTAGATCCCAGCCTGTCCCTCCCTCAGACCCGGTCCCTGGGATTACAGCTGAGTCCATAACACATAGGGGAGAAAATAACAGTAACCTCAGAGAAGCTTTTTTAGAAAAAAAATTAAAAATACCGATTCATTTAGTGGAGTAAATTTGATTGTCAATGGAAACCAAAGACAGAAAAAAAAATTACAGGTCAATTTTACTTTTGAACACAGTTAAAAACAATCTCAGATAAAACATTAGCTAACCGCCCCTGCCCCCAAGCAGGTCATTAAAAATAATCACTGTTGGGGCTAGAGGGATGGCTCAGTGGATAGAAACTCTTGCTGCTGCTCTTGCAGAGGACCCAGGTTTCATTCCTAGCACACACATGGCTGCTCATAACTGCTTACAACTCCAGTTCCAGGAGATCTTATGCCCTCTGCCGTAACCCAGAGGACTGCTGGATCTGTGTGGTGCACATGACCTTACACACACACACACACACACACACTCGCACACGTGCACACACACATGCACACACACATACAAACAAGCAAACAAAGACCCACCATGACTGTGTTGGTGGATTTACCTGAAGAACACAGGGATGATTTGATTTCATTAAATGTCACTCAATTTACCACCTTCATGAACCAAATTTACTTACTACCTTCATGAAACAAAAGGAAACTATCTTGAAATACAAAAACAAAACAAAACAAAACAAAACAATAACAACAACAAAGGAATGGAAAGAAAAGAATTTGGTGGCATTCACCACCTATGTATAACCAACCTAATAATAAGCAGAGGAAATCCCACATTGGTTTGTAGTATTAATCGTCATCACAATACATTTCTCAGGAACCCAGAAATAAAATGAGATGTCCTTGAAAGGCTGCTCACCTTAAACCAACACCAACTGGCTCGGAGAAACAGCATCACTGTTTTAACTGGAAACTGCCACGCAGGTGTGGGTCAGCTGAGGCATGTGTGGACTGCAAGAGCAAAGTTGTGTTGGTGGATTGTAACAAAACCTCTTTGTTAGCAATGAGAACTTGATCACAGATACAACTGGGTTGAATGTTCTAAAGAGTGTCCTTTGATACTGTGCTGTGTCTTGCTTGTGCCTTGCTGGTGAACAGGAAGCTGCTTGCCAGGGCGCCATGTGAGACTTGCTCACCTTGTGTGGAATGAACGAGTGAGTCACTTTGTATTGCTTTGATGTAGCTCCTGGTGTGGGGAAGAAGCTGGTGGTACTTTGAGAACTAGGCCCTGTCTGGATGTGCTGTATAGAGGGAGAAAGACCAAGTGTCTGGGAGATGTAAGTGGCAATCCTGCAGGATGCCTGAAACCATGCAAACAGAAATGGCTGGGAGTGTATGTCTTGAAAGGTTTCCTCTGTTAACACAGCCCTCTGTCTCTGTATATGAAAAATGTTTAGCTCAGATTTCTCTTATCTTTCAGTCTTTTGTTGATGGGTATGTAGGGTCCACCTCCACTCCAAGTGTTCGCATAATTAAACACAGCTGATAATGGACAACATTTAACTGGGGCTGGCTTACACTTTGAGAGGTTTAGTCCATTATCATCATGGCCGGTAACATGGCAGCGTGTAGACAGACTTGGTGCTGGATAAGGAGCTGAGAGTTCTGTATTTTGATCCAAAGGCAGCAGAAGGAAAGTGTCCCACACTGGGTAGAACTTGAGCTTAAGAGATCTTAAAGCCACCCCATCACCATCACCACAGGGACACTTTCTCCAAAAAGGCTACACCTACTCCAACAAGGACACACCTACTCCAATAAGGCCACACCTCTTAATAGTGCCAATTCCTATGGTCCAAGCATTCACACATGAGTATGGGGGCATACTTATTTAAACCACCATACCTTTCCTCCTCTCTCTTGCTCCTCCCCTTTCCCCTTTACCCCTCCTCTTTTCTCTTTCTTCCCCTTCCCTTTCCCTTCTCTCTCTTCCCCCTTCCCCCACTCTTTACCCTTGTTTTTTTTCTCCTCTCCTTCCTCTTCTCCTCCCCTCCGTTTCCTTTCTTTTATTTTCCTCTCAGACAATGTAAAGATGCAGGGTATAATGGTCTCTAAGAACAGAAGGAGATCTCTATGGGAGTCAGGGTCCCTAGCAGCCTTTCTGACCCTTCTCTGGTCCCTGCGTCCCATCATGGAACCTGCTCACATGTCTGTGTTGTCATTGTCCCTCTCACTCTCTTTCTCAATCACGCTTCCCCCCCTTTTCTCTTTCCAATCCTTCTAGACCATGGACACCCAGAGCCGTGAGGCAATTATCTCAAGCAAAGTCCAGGTGTATGTTACATCCTTAATTCAAGCAGCCTACACAATTTGGCTGATTGCCCCAAGTTCTAATTCTTGTAAGAAGAACTGCTCAGTCTCCATCAGGCATCCCTCCAAGTCTAATCAGTATTGGCTAGCCATGTGGCAGGGGAGGGGGTTGAAATGGGGCCACTGGCATAACCATGGCTCCAGGGACCATGTGAGGGGGAGGCTTGCCCTTTAACAAGGGAATGTGGATTGGCTGGACTCTACAAGGGCAATCTGAATCTATATTTATCTAAAATAAATAAAATAGAAAGAGGAAAATCTTCATAAAGTCTGGCTGGAGAGGGTGACATCTGATTCAATGGCCTAGGACAGCTGCAGCTGGGACACAGACCACACAGAAGCATCGTACAGCCTGGTGATGTCTGAGGACACAGAGCTAGTTCTAATCAGCAAGAAGAAAAATAAGAAAGAATTCATAACAGCTTGATACCCTCCAGGCGGAACCCAGCAATTTTATTTTTACTTGTTCAGGAGAGGAAACGTCATCACTGCCTGTACATTTACTTCATTCCAGAGGACTTGTGAAAAATGACCTCAAGTGTGAAATATTGTCTACCAAAGAATTAACTTAATAGATAATTTGGATTCAATTATTGGCTCAATACTAAAAGTTGCTGGGAAAAGTGCAGGCAATATTTTATGACTGTCATATGATGCAGAGATTGTGAAATTAGTTATTAATGACTTAGGAAAGAGATACTTAAAGAAGTCAGTGGGGAAGGGAAGTAGGGCTGTGGTTGCCTTCATTTCTCAAGCCAGTCCGGTTTTGCTGACTGACCCACTTGCCTGTCCTTCTCTTTCTCCCCATGTGTGTGATTTGGGGCTGGCATCATACTCGTGTTCTTTTGAAGCAATTAGAAGCTGAAGGTTGCTGCCATCCATCATGGAAAGGTGGCCGCCATCTCTACCTGCCCTGAGAGATGGTTATTGACCTCTGACCTCTGCTCTAGACCATTCGTTATCTATGGCCAGCATCCTTGAGCACTGAATGAACTTTTAAAAGTAGAATGAATTGCCCACAGTTAATGACCATTACTGGCTACCTATGCTTGCTAGTGAGAAAGGGATTTTTTCCCCCTGAAATCTCTAGAATCTCTTTGGTGGTGAAGCAGATACACCTTCATTAGCAATTTGAAGTTATGGCTATAGTTATCTTTTAAATTAAATTAATTTCTTCATCTTTCCCACAGGTACTCACTGGGATCTTACTCTACACCCAGCACTGAGTTAGGATCTGTCAGGAGAGATGTGCTAACTGCTCACTCTGAGCCTTGAACCCAAAGGTTGCCTACTAAGCAATGCAGTCAGAATGCTTATAAGAATGGGGAGACACCTAGTTCAGTGGCTGCATGAGGAATGGCTGATGCACATATGGGTTCCAACAAGGATTCTGGACAGAGAATCATGTGGGAGGAACACCTTTAGACACTTACCCAGGGCAGAAGATGCTGCTTATGTATTCAACAAATAGCGAGTCTTGGTTTTGGTTAGCTGGCATCATGAGAGATCAAGGAGGCTCTGAGTTTTTGAGACATAAAGCAACAACACAAAACAGAGTAAGGCACTGTGTAGTTTATTCTTAAATGTGTGTATGTATAGCACATGTGTGTGTGTTTGTGTGTGTGTGTCCCCATCTATATCCAGAGAATAGTAAATGCTACAGAATTAAAAAACATGGTGAGGAGCTGGGTCCCTGGATGGTGACAGGAAGAGAGGGAAGAGCTTCAAATTCAGAAGCCAGGGCCTCAAGGAGGATGACACATCCTAGGAAAGATTCGAGGAAAGAAGCATAGCTTTCATTTGTGGGAGGCTGGGGTGAGGCCTTGACAGGGAGAAAAAGACCAGGGTAAAAGCTATAATTTGGGAATAGATATGACATGCCTGAGAACTGGTAGTAGCACCCTGCTGCTAGGAGACAAAGGGAAGAATGGGGTGGTTGCATGGAGAATAGAAGAAGGGGACACTGGAGAGGTGACAAGCAGAGCTTGTTGTACAATCTGAAAGGTTTTCCATCTGAAGTGATGCACGCGGCCATTAACAGTGGTTGAGGCAGCATCTGAACTCTGCCTGTGCTGCTGGCCACCTGGAAGACCACCTTCTGAAGCTAATCCAGGGAGCTGCCTAAAGAAACATTGGCTACACCATGGGGTGTTGCGGGATATTTGGCCATACTGTGAACCTCGGGATTGTGTTGTTTACTGAAAAAAGCTGTTTTCTAGTTGTGGTGTGGCTCGGCCTAAGCACACACCTTTAAGGCCCTTAGTACATATCTTTACTCTCAAACAATGAAAGTAAAGTTACTTTGTAAACGGAAGCACCCATGTTTGAAAGTGATGTCTAATTGGGTGGCAGACAAAGTGATGAATCAGAGAAAGATTTGACAGAATAGGATATGCCCAACTCTGAAGAGAAGAGAAAGAGAGGTGACTTAAAAGAGGAGAGAGAGGGGAGAGAGAAGAGGAGAAGAGAGAAGAGGAGAAGAGAGGAGAGGAGAGGAGAGGAGAGGAGAGGAGAGGAGAGGAGAGGAGAGGAGGCAGTGTTACTGGGAGAGTTTTACAGAGACAGATTGAAGAGAGAACAAGCTAGACACAGGTGAAGACAGAGCAAGCCACAAGATTAGAACATATCACCAAAGTTATGAGGCCAAGCAGATCAATTCACTTAGGCCGAGAGAAGCCAGATTGAGTCATCATCTTGGAGAGACTTTTGAGGCAGAATAGCTGAGTTGACCAGTCAGTCAGAGTTCAGAAAGAGCTAGAAAGGGTGAGCTAATTCAGCAGTAAGTTTCAGAGGCTGGAACCATTCTAGACCTAGATAAGATTGTACGGTGGCTAGAAGCTTCCAGGACTAAGCCTAGGATAGCAGAAGGAAGACAATTACACTAGGTGAATAATGTAGCTTTACAATGAGACACCCCAGTTGCAAGTTTTTAAAGGCTGTTAGGCTTTGCTGGTGAAGTATTTATAAGAAGGAAGGAGAAAACTCTATGTGGGCTTCAAACCGTCCCCCAGTAAATCTTGGGATTTATATATAAATCACCTAAAGAAGATCATATCCTGTTTGACTCTTTCCCTCTGTCCTGCCTCTGTCACGTTCTTCTGAGTACACCACCCTCAGTAAATCACTCACAGAACAGTTTCTATCCCAGTCTATACTCTTTAAGGAACCCAAGAGAAGTTGCTAAAAGTTAACCAGGGCTGTTAGTTCCAGTTACTCTTGAGGCTAAAGCACTGTAACGTCAGGTATCTGGGCTACAGAGTGTGTTCAAACACACCCTGAGTAACTTAGAGAGACACCATCTCAGAAAAAGAAAATCCTGAACTGTACAGATGACATATGCACAAAGCTGCCATCTAGATCAAGAAATCAGATGTGATCAACTCCCAGAAGTCTGCAGGGCCATTCCCAGATGCCATTGATTTGTGCTGTAACAATGTAGATCAATTTTGTCTTCAATGTAATTTAATGTAAACGTACTCAAACACCATGTATTCTTTTTGATCTGGTTTTCTCTGCTTGAAATTACATTTGTTTATGGTCTTGCACGTATCAGCAAGTCATTCTTCATTGTGTAGAATTACATTATGTGGATAGTCAAGATTGTTCCTAGGTTTGAACTGTTACAATTGATTATCGCCCAAATGTCCTTGTATGTTTCCTTTATTGTACACATATGTAGACACCAATAGGTACATGTTAAATGTGGCACTACAATGTTACAGGATACACAAGTGTTTTTCTTTTTTATTTCGTCATGCTATAATAAAGATAGAACTCAAGACCATGTGCATACTAGATAAATACTCTGAAGAGCCCCAGCCCCAGCTCCAGCTTTGCTTTAATAGCCACTGCTAAGCTTTCTCGGTGTGGGTACCATTAGCATCTTGCTATGAACAGATGGGCATTGTGCTTGTTTCATATGCTGCTCAATACTTGGTATTGCCTCTTTTTGTTTTAACTTCTCTAATGGACACACAGAAACATCTCATAATGTTTTTTTTTAATGACTGTTTCCATGATAACAAAAAGTGGGGATCTGTTAGATTTTTGTGTGTACTGACCAGTTTCTATATCTTCATCTTTGTTTTTTTAAAAAAATTCCCATTTCTTCTTTTGCTCATTAAACAATTTGGTTGTCTGCCTTACCAATGTTTAAAAGTTCCTTGTATATTCTAGATATGTCTTTTAGAAATTATGTATTACACAATATATATTTGTAGAAATATATATATATATATACATATATATATGTATATATATATATATTAGAAAATATAATTTCCCATTTAAGTTGCATTTCATTTTTTGTATTAGTTTATTTTTTGATCAATAAGGTTAGAGTGTATTGTATTTTGTTTAAAAAATTGTTGCTGATATCCGAGATCTTGAAACTGTAGTGCTATGTTCTTTGCTCAAAGATTTTCTACAGCTCTACCTTTCTTTTATCGAGCACCTGGAAGGTGGAGTCTCTGTCAGGTGAAAGGGGTAAACAGGGCAAGAAATTCTGAGAGGGCTTGGGGTGGAGATAGGGAGTTCAGTTGAGGATGACTTACGTTTGGATAAGTATGTGACAGCCACAAGTAATTTCACACAGGCGATTGGACGCACAAGTGATGAACTCAGGAGTTAGGATGAGCATGCCATAATAAGAGAGGAATATTTGAGAAGAAGCCAAATATTGAGTCTTCAGATGTGGCTGTATTAACAGTTCTGGCTGAGGAGGAACCAGGAAAGGAGATGGTGGTCAGGTGGAGGAACACTCCAAGTCTGTGAGGGTCCTCAGTGAAAGTGTATCAGAGAGAAGAGCCAGCATTCTAGGGAACTGTTCCTGACAGAGCAACAGGAAATAAAGACTGGGCCTTGAACTTGGACTTGACAACATTGGTGGCATTGATGAAGATGCCTTTTGGGGGGAAGACAGGGACAATGGCCTGACTAGAGAAGGTTCAGAGAGATGGCCAGGACACTGAGAATATACACAGGTTCAGCGTTCAGAATCCAGAGGCTGAGAGAGACCTGGAAGGCACAAGTGAGAGCAGCAGGCACGGGGTGAACTGGAGTCTACTGTCTGTCCACAGGTTGTTTGAAGGAGCCAGCCACAGAGGTACGACTGGCTGAGAAAAAACACCTGAGCAGAGACTCTCAAGTTCTCAAGGGATTCTCAAGTTGTGAGTGGAGACCCCTTTGGGGTGGCACAGTGGATATTTACAGTACTATTCCTAACAGTAGCAAAATTACAGTTATGAAGTAGCAATGAAATAATTTTCCTGTTGGGTGTCACCACACATGAGGAGCTGTGTTAAAGGGTCACAGCATTAGGAAGGGTAACCTGGGGGCTCTTCTCAGGTAGACATGGCCTTGTGGCCCTTTCCAGCACCTTGGTAGGAGACACAGTGTTCTTTATGGGTTGATTTCCCTCAAACTTTTTTCCCTCTTTGGTCCCTTTCCTGATCCTTTTTGTCCCTATAGTGCTGCTCACTACTTGGGAATCCACTGCACCCACTGCTCCAGGACCCTGCGCCTCCCTTTAGACTGCCCTCTTTTGGAAACCCTCTTACTCTTTTGTAGATTCCTACCTTTCTGTCTCTTCTGAGCTCAGGCTGTCCGGAAGTTTTCCAGGAAGTCCTTGCTACATCCTCACAGCACTCAGCATCCATCCCCTTTCTTCCTCATTGGTCCAAATGGTCCTGTTATCTCTGTCAATGGGATTCTGTATGGTGTGCTTCTTAGCCATGCCCAGTGCTGGTGCTCTGTTCAGGGGGCCGTTTAAGATGCTTGCAATCAAAGTAAGACAGGAATTAGCATCTAGGAGTCAGGGTGAAATCAGTCAGGAGAACAGTGTTGGGGTGACTAAGAAACACAGCAACAGGTTGAGCGTGTATGAGATCTGAGAGGTGGGCCTGGCTGAGGGTTTGGGTTGGAAATAGTTGAGAAAAAGGTGCTCCGAATTCCAACCACATCCAAGGAGGTAGCAGGTGCAAACGTGTGCACGCACACATTCACACACATGTGGCAGTAGAGAAGAGCAATTATGAGCATCCAATCAAGATGATTTACATGGATACGTGCAGCCAGCGAGGCTTGGTGTGACTGATGTGATTTATTCAGGCAGGAGATGCTCAGCAGGGCCTTCCCCTCAGGTGAGTGAGTGACAGTGTGGCCATCAGTGTGAAGAATCCTGCTGTCAGCTGGAGTTAAACCCACTACTCGCTAGTTAGTGCTGGAGAAAGAGGGACCAGCAGTCTACAGCACACTTTCTAAAGAGCCTGTCTTTCATTTTTCCTGTCCCAGGATACTGGAGAACCTGGTTTTTTTTTTTCCATTTTTCAATTTTTGATAATTTCATACATGTATACAAAGAATTGTGATCACAGTGACCCTCATTACCTCTCTGATCTTTCTACCACATCGGATCCTGTTTTCTCCCAACTAATCTCCTTCCTACATTGTGTGTGTGTTTGTGTGTGTGTGCGCATGCGTGTGCTCATACATGTGCATGTACAAGTCGTGTGCAGGTAGCCCCAGTTGCTGTGTGTTCATGATTGCAAATGTCACTCATGTTCTAGCTGCAAGAACATTTCATACTGCCCTTCCTACCCTCCTGCTCTTGTAACTTTTCTGCCTCCTTTTCTTTCATATCCCCTAGACCTTAGAGGGAGTGGGCAGATGGCCCAAATAGGGCTGAACAACAGCTGCTTACTCTTGGTGTTTGACTAGTTATGAATCTCTATGTTAACTGCCATCTACTATACAAATATGTTTTTCTGGGCCAAGGCTGAGAGTTATACTACAGGTATAGATGTAAGCATTTAGAAGGCAGTTTGATTGACAGCATGCCCATTAGTTTGATTGACACCACGTCCTTTAGTAAAACACCAGGAACAGGTTCCCCTGGACTTTCGTAGGTAAGTTTTGTTGCTTTGAGTTCTAACTGGAAAAGTAAAATATATTCAATATAGAACACTTGAAAAATACAGACTGGCATCCTCATTGTACTCTCTAGGGGTACTCTCTAGGGGTACTCTCTAGGGGTACTCTGTAGGGGTACTCTCTAGGGGTACTCTCTAGGGGTACTCTCTCTAGGGGTACTCTCTAGGGGTACTCTCT
>NW_021621022.1:9650496-9695859 GCF_004785775.1 Grammomys surdaster
CTCTAGGGGTACTCTCTCTAGGGGTACTCTCTCTAGGGGTACTCTCTCTAGGGGTACTCTCTAGGGGTAAGTGTTATTAATACCTTGGAGAATTCTTCCTAGCATTGTTTCCATGTTCGATCCATTTCTTACCGAATTTTCTGCCTGTTGCTGGATCTATCCTTATAGCTTTTTTCAAATTTCAGATTGTTACTGTTTTTTTTTTTTTGAAGAAGTCTTGCTATGTATCCCAGGCTAGTCTTGAAGCTATAATACTCCTGTCCCTCAACTGCTCAGGTTATAGGTGCTTGTTACCATGCTTGTCTACAAGAATGTTCTGTGACCTTTCCTCTGTCACTGACATTAGATAGTTTC
This sequence comes from Grammomys surdaster, assembly GCF_004785775.1. Taxonomy (NCBI): domain Eukaryota; kingdom Metazoa; phylum Chordata; class Mammalia; order Rodentia; family Muridae; genus Grammomys; species Grammomys surdaster. The sequence continues at coordinate 9,650,851 of NW_021621022.1, forward strand.
AGTACTTTGCCTTGTGGATATGTGGTGGGGCTTACCCAGTCAGTCCTCAATTAGAAGATTAGTTCTATTTTTTCATAAATAATATGGCAGTAAGACTCTGCTCATGCATCTTTGTCTCTGTCTTAGATTGTTGTGAATAGGTACCTAGAAGATAGATTTTTAGTTCATGCTTATTTTTTATGCTCTCCGGAATACTTGAGTAGGTGTGGGTGTTTTGCGTTGCATTTTATTTTGTTTTAATCGTTTTCCACTCCTTTTAGCAATTATTGCAAATGATCGTTTTATGGCACCAGATATTATTATTAAAAATGTGAAGTGGCCATTTGTATTTTTATGTAGCCAATCTGTATCCATTGCCTATTTTAATTGCTGCAGTTTTCTTTTATTGTTAAGTATGCTCTTGCTATGGAATGCAAGAAGCATTGTTTCATTGTGTCCTTATTTTATTTTACTCCAGTGATAATTTGCCGTTGGTCTTTAATGGAGCTTTTTGACATGCCTGACTTTAATTTTACAGGCAGACATGTAAAACAACCTTTCCTCTTATAGTTTTCACACTTTTGCGTAGATTGCCTTTTTCACTACACGGGAAATGAACCATTCACCTGCATATTTTCCTGCTTGTTTTATTACTTCATATAATATATGAGTTAAAAATTCACCCATCTGGAATTTGTTTTGAGGAAAATTATTATTTTTTCAATTATTAACCAGATAACCCAAAGATGTCCTCAAGAATCTTCTCACTGTTTCATGGTGACATCTATTTTAAAAATAAGATTCTATGAATGTGTGTGTTTATTTATGCACTTGAATTTGCTCTGAGCTATGTGTTAATTTTCCCATCAGTTCCATGCCATTTGGTTGCTGTAGTTAGAGTCAGCTTTAATACTTATCACAGCACGCTCTTCTTATTACTCTTATTTTCTGTAATGACTTTGGAAAGTATTACATTTTTGTTTTCTTACAGATAACCATTAGACTATCTTAGTTAAGTTTGAAGAAAAAAATCTCTTGGAATTCTGCTAAATTTGTAAGTTGATATCTATCTATCTATCTATCTATCTATCTATCTATCTATCTATCTATCTGAAGCCAAAAATCAAAAAAACAAAACCAACCAACTACCCAAACCTCAACTTTCTTAGTACATTAAGTTTTCCCTCCCACAAGTACACTACCATTATATAGTTCTTCTTTTGGTGAGAGCATATATGGACCAAAGATCATCCTCTCAGCTCACCAGGAAGATGGAGACAGGAGACAGAGGTGTTGGAAAGTCAGAAAGGCTTGGTGACATCTATTTATGCCTTTATCCCTATATTCTTCACTGTGGGGTCCCATGAGAGAGATGTTCCTAGTGGGAGGCAGGTGCTTCTCTTTAACACCTGGTTTAGAAGTCCTGGCAACACTGCCTCTGTTTCTAGATTTTTCTTTCTTTTTTTTTTTTTTTTGAGGGTGTTCATGTGTTGTTTGGTTGTCTTTGTTTCTGATTATTTCTCTGGCTTTGGCTTTATATTTTTACTCTAGGTAGGTGGAGGGTGAGCAGGGATTATCTTGGAACAGATGGACAGTACCTTAGGTGATGTACATTTGGTGTACATCATATGGATGGAAGTTGGCAGATACAGGATAAGACTGCCCAAGCCCATTGTGATGACAGTTACTTGGGATCACCTGGTTCTTGGTACGTTAATGAGTCACATAAATCTATAACTTAGCTCATTCTTCGATCTAAACTTTTTAGTTTTTCTATCTCATGATAAAACTAGAGTTGTACCTATCTGTGTGTGTTTGTGTGTGTGTGTATGTGTGTCTTTAGAAAGTCCTTTGTCTTTTTTTCTAAAAAAGCGGCAACCTTGAGCCAACTGACCATTGCTCCCTTACTTCTTTATCTGAGAGTCCTCTTGGAACGAAGAGGTGGGGCTCTGGAGCCAAGTCTCTGGCTCTGGAAAGGTAAAGTTAGACAACTCAAGAGGGAGGTCGCTGTGGTCCTGAATGCTGACTGACACAGGATGACAGTGGGATCATCTGTGGCTCAAATCTGTCCTGTGATTCCAGACTGACAAGCTTGGTGTCTTCAGTCTTGACCTAGGATTAGAAGGTAGAGCCCTGATCCAGAACCCCAAATCTCCCCTATACCTGTCCCAATCTAAGCCTCTACTCTTATCATCAGCCCAGGGCCTTGGGATTGGCCTTGCCTGGTGTTTATAGTGTTCTGCCTGCAGGGTTGCTGTTATTTTCAGCTTTCATGGTCTTGGCAAGAAGGAAGGGCTGGAAGAGAGGGATGAAACAGAATATAGTGCCCTGTTAAGTGTCTCTGAGAATGAGTAGAGTTCCAAAGAAAGTTTTTCTTGCTTCCTTGACCTTTTTATTTCTGTTTATTGGTGGTGGTTGGGCTGGAGCCCAGGATCTTAGTTGTGCTAGGTGTGTATAAAGATCTACCACAAAACTACAGCCCAAGCCTTTTCTTAGGCCTTTGGGAAATGACAGAGAATGTCAGCAAAGAGAGGAGAGAGAGGGAGGAGGTTCCTGATACTTTGATTCTTCATGTTTAGAAGATAAACTCACTGTTTTGGTAACTGTCTTTGGTAGAGACATTTCTTCCTTCACTCATTTCTCTGTCTTCTCCTGTCCTCATCATCCTCCTCTAGATGTGTCCAGGCAGCTTCTCTGGTCCATAAGCTTCATCTTTCATCTGTCTGTCTGTCTCCTTGCCATGCCTCCCCAGCACCTGATGGGCTCCTCCCCTCCCATCTCCCCTCCCAAGAGTTAGGCTCCATGTCAAAGTCATACAGAATTGTCTAATTATAACAGATTAATCCATTAGGATTTATGCCTTTCTATTTATTGGCTGGAACTATCCATTTCACAGCTGTGGCTCCCACATCTAACCAGCTAGCAGGCAATTTAAATATAGAAAGCAATTTAACCTAGTTGGATACCGAGGCATCTCGCTTAATGTACTGCATAAATTTTGGAGCTCTTTGCTCTCAGCCCTCAAAAGGGCAGCCAACAGTTTCATGTCCCGAAAAGATTGGGCTTTTCAGGGAATTTACACCTCAGGAAGGGAGCCTGGGTATTGGGCAAATGAAAGGAGTCTTTTCAAATGAGGTCACGGGGCGGGGTGTGTGTGTGTGGCAGTTCTAGGCATTTTAGATTTTTATGTTTCTTCCTCCTTTGGGGACCATAATCTTCTTTGCTGAGCTTTCTGGGATCCTGACATTGATGATGGGTGTCTGCATTTCACTCTCAATTTTAAAGTTGTATTGACTGTTGTTTGGGTAAAGTTTGTCTCCCGTCTTAGTCTTATACCAATAGTCAGAGCCAGCCTGCCTGCCAGGAGCTTGTAGTCTAAATGACTGTCAGGTCTTAGTTCTTAGTATTCTCAGCTCTCCATACAGTGCTCAGTTTGTAGAGATCTCTCATTAAAAAGTCAGGTATCCTCTGTGACTTTGTCATGAGGATGAGTGACTGAATTTTTTTCTTCTCTTCTGTATGGTGTTGCGGTAAATCTGTCCCAAATAAGACCAGTCAAGGAAAACACAACTCAATAATTATGGATATAAACTGCACGCCTAGATTGGGTAGATTTACCATTACACTACTTTATTCCCCAGCTATGAGATCCCTTATAACTTGCGGTTTTTCCAGGCCATGTGCTTCTCCTCCGTTGTCCTTCCACCTCCTGCTCCTCTGTCATCAGCCAGGCTTATTTGTCAAGCTCTAGGCCAATAAGAGATTCCATCATAGACAAATAAAGAAAATGAGCACCTGAGGAACAGAAGAGCCTTTGACCCCCACAGGTATACATGTGTCCTACACACACACACACACACACACACACACACACACACAGAGCGAGAGAGCGAGAGAGCGAGAGAGGGAGAGAGGGAGAGAGGGAGAGAGAGAGAGGAAGAGAGAGAGAAAGTAAAGGTTCTAAAGTTTGTTTCAAAGGAGCTAGAGCCAATGCACTTTTGACCATTATTTGTGCTTAAGGGGAAGCTGGCCAGTTACAGACAGGAAGCATAGGGTTTAGAACCAAGCAGCAGGACTGGACATTGGTGAACATATTTTCTAAAAGAGTGTCTGTGGCGAGGGCTATCCCTATGCCTGTCTTAGGGAATCGCAGACCCAGAATGCAGCTGTTTTGCCTCTCCCCTGCTTCGGATGAGAAGGGTAACTGCACCCCTGGGGCCCCTGTAGTTTTCCAGAGCTCTTGTTTTACTCAACAGTCCCTGAGCAAGAGAGTGGGTTTCCTTTAGAACTCGAGTTTGGTGGTTTGATTCTCCCTGGAGCAGGATGGAAATCTTCACAGGAGGGCTAAGGTGCATATTATATTTTGAGGCTGCTATAATAAAAGACCACAAACGGAGTGGCTGACACAACAGAAATTTATTACCTCTGCATTATGAAGGTTAAATCCTGTGGTCAAGGTGTATGCAGAGTTGTGCTTCCTCTGGGGACCCTGGAAGGATGTGTTTTTAGACTCTTCAACTGCGGGTAGTTCTGGCCTTGCAAAGGCATTATTCCAGTCTACACATGTGTCTTCCCCGTATGTGTATATCCTTGTTTTTGAGACAGGGTCTCATGTAGGCCAGTCTGGCCTCAGACTCATTACATAGCCAAGGATAAGCTTGATTTCCTGATACTTCTGTCTCCACCTCCCAACTGCTGGGATTATAATCATGCAAGAATCATACAGCTTCATTCTTTAAAAAGGATGTCGTCAGTCAGACATTGGATTCAGAGCACATCCTGACATCATGCTAACTAATTCTATCTCAAATGATCTTCCCATGCCAAATATGGCCGTATGTTGAGATGTGGGATGCTTGAACCTCAGTGTTTAGAGGGATCAAATCTCAAGCCTCACAAGATGAAAAGGAGTGGGCTCTGGAGTGGCTGGCTTGATTTCAGGATCCATGAAGATGATCCACATCCTAATCCAACTCATCTCTTCTTTATAAAGTCCCCAATAGGTGTAGCATCTTATTTGACCCCTAACAGTGTTTAGAATGGGTATCAGAGCTTAGTTCCTAATTCTTTCCTTTATTATATTTTTTCCTATAAACACTATTAAGTATTTCTTTCCCTAAGTTATGTCTTTCAGGCATACTGTTACTGCAAAGAAAGCCTAACACATAGGAAGCCTGAGATACTTGCAATAGTTCAATTAACCATGACCAAAAAGTAGATAATATTAAACTCATTTTTTTGTAGGGAAGCAAAGAGTTTTTAAAGGCTATTCCCTAATTTGCTCAAAACTAAGGATCTAGCAGGGAGAAGAATTGGAGTATTAGCCCCACCATTTAACTAAGGCTCATTTTCTCTCTGTTACATCACGTTGCTTCCAAAGATGCTCATGAACTTTTCAAATGGAAGTCTTCTGTGTGTTTTTCACTGCTGGGTCAGTGGGGTTGGCTGTAGAGACCCCTTTCGGTTCTCCACAGCAAAGTACGTACTCAGTGGTCTCTTGGGCCCCTTCACCTCACACTACATGGGAAACGATCTCTGTTGATAAATTCATTGATTCATCTCGCATGCATTTGGAGTTTTAAGGCTGTTCATCAAGCCAGAATGTGTTGCAAGCCCAAGAGAGAGGACCTGACTCAGCCCTGGGCAGCTGCATAGGAACTGTGTTCCAAGGCTTGTCCTCTGCTTTGAGACCAGAGGTTGTATGTTACTGTCATTCCTTCAGGGCATGGGGTCTGGGTGAATTGATTTAGTCTCTCAACCCACTGACATCTTACTGATCATCCAGGACGCTGATGTCAGATACTTGGGAAGATAGAGTTGCTGGGAGATTGAGTGGCTGGGACAGCTGGACATAAGCTCTCTTCCATGGTGAATGCTTTTCACTCCCTGAGAAGCAATGGGCTTATTATTAAGCTGTAGTAACCCGACTCAATCTGTCTGTCTGTCTGTCTGTCTGTCTGTCTGTCTGTCTGTCTGTGTCTCTCTCTCTCGTGTGTGTGTGTCTATGTGTCAGTGTGTATGTGATGGCTTTTTCAGCTTTATTGAGGCATGATGAAATTATAAAATTGTATATATTAGATTGACAATGGTGTCTGTATATTGTGATCACTTTAGTCAACCTATCGCCTCACATGGTTATCTATTTTGGCTGGTGGTATGAGTATTTAAGATTACTTTCTTACTAGGTGTTAAATATACAAGACAGCATTGCTCGTTATGGTCTTATCACTATATAGACTAGATCCCTAATGTTTATACTGTTGCCAAACTGAAACTTTGAACTGTTTGGCTAGCGTCCTCCAAGGCCCCCACTCATGGAATTGACTTTACTCTTGGCTCCTACGGACTTGACCCTTTATGAGTCTGTTTGTGAGATTATGCATTGAGTGGCTCTGTATCCAGCTAATTTCACTTAACATAATATCCAAATTGTAGATTTTTCCGGTTTTGTTTTCTTAAAAAATCATTGCTGTACATTCATTGTATATGGTACTAAGTTACACAAGGACATACGATGTCCTCTGAACCTGTTCCCCCGTAACTTTATCCTTCTCTTTCTCCCTTTCCCAATTCAGTAGTCTCATTTGTTCCTTAGACAGTTCGTTTATATTGTCATATCATTCACACACACACACACACACACACACACACAACCTTTTTATTGTTGTACTTTTATTCTTGTATTTGCCACTAAGCTCACTATATATTCTGGAAAACACATCAATCTTTTCTTCCCAGGATCTGCCTACCAAGTAGCTAGAGTGGTCAGGACTGTCGCTCTCAGTCTGTTGTGGTTTGAAGTGTCTCTTTCCTGCGACGGTTCACGTGGTGAACCCTTGGACCCCAGAGCATTGCATTACTGAGAGGTGACTGATCACGAGCATGTTAGCTTCATTGATGGGTTCACCTTCCGAGGAGTTTACAGCTGAATGAACTGTTAGGAGATGGCTTGTGGTTAGAGCTTCTTGGCCATAGTGAGGTGAGCAGCTTTACTTTGTCCAGCCTCCTCAGGCTGACACTCTGCATTGCTACAGGCCCAGAGCATTGCGACCAGGTGACCATGGGCTGGGACCTCTGAAATCATGAACCAAGATAAATATTTCATTCTCCAAGTTGTTCTTAGATATTTCATCACAGCAGTGAAAGGCTGATTGATGTATGTGCTCAGTTTCCACCACAACGCTTACTATCCAGCTACATGCATTTGTTACAACCTGCCCTTTTTAATAGCCAACCCTGCAGAGAACATGGGTTTTGCTTTAGGCTGCCTATCTCAGAGGGCCTGTATTTATTGAGCCCTGAGCTGTCTATTGGTGAGGCCAGTGAGACTGAACTCTTTTCAAAAAGCTTATGCATAGATGCTGATATGGTGCTGTGAGTAACACGATGGGGGTTATTTTATGATTAGTTGGGGGGATTGCAGGTTCAGGAAGACATCCAAGAAAACATGCGATTGGAAAAGCACTATAAAGAGAAAGAGCCAAGAGAAAACCACAAAACTGGCCAAGATGTCCCATCGAGGTAAAAAATATGTTTACAATTATAAATGCATTAGACAAGATTTATGCACATCTGTACTCTCTCTGTGTGTGTCAGTGTGTGTGTGTGTGTGTGTTTTAGAGGACAAAATGCTGTGAGATGAGGTGAAGTAGTCAACAAATCATGGAGAGCTGTCTGTAACCAGGTTAAAGGGCAAAGAGTTAATTAGCCCTGCAGATGAAGGGATGATGGAGTTGCTTCCAGCAGTTAATAGCACAGGCAGACTGGTTTTCTGGCAAGGAGGAGCTAGCTGGCTTTTAGAGGATTTCTGCTAGAAGTACTGGGGTTTTCATCTTTCTCCCCATGCAGATGACTGGAAGAGTCACCCTGAAGGAAGGAGAAGAATCTCTTCTCAGTGGGTTTTCTGGACCCAGCTCCATGAAAGGAACTGTAGCAGATGAGAAGGAGAATCTTCCAGCAAAGGAGTTGGGTTTTCAAGTTCATTTTCTTTTAGAAGTTTAGAGTTCTGTATCATTGCACTGAATAACTGTAACAGTCTGTTAAGGGCTGCTGGCATGCTGGAGAAATACATGAGACTGTGTGTGAGTGTGTGTGTGTGTGTGTGTGTGTACATGAAGGTATGCAAGTGATCACACACTGATGAGCTCAGCATTAGTCAATCAATACATGGGTTATTCTTTGATATGTTTGCTTCTAGTCTAGTGTGGTTTATATTGTGTTTGTGATTCTTTTTGTTCCCTTTACTTGAAGGTGGGCAGAGGCCACCTCCTTTATCTCAGAGGTAATCCCCAAACATAAATATTCAATAAATGTTTGTGGAATGTACAAGTCAAGGTATAGCAAGGGATTATGCATGCACTCCCTCACACAAAGACCAGGCCAGGGAGCAGTAGATAACACCGAATGGGGTGGCACATCCTGTCTGTTGTCCGTGAGAGGTCAAGGATATTCATAAGCATTTTTTCCTCACCCAACGTTTATTCAACTGGAAATGATTGGCAATATGGCTGCAAAGACCTCTCCATACTGTCTTCTTAAAGTTTTAACTGAAGAAGGGAAACCACGTCACGGGGGTAGATGGGAGACATGGAGGAACTCAGGGAGAGGCAAGAAAGAGCTCAGGAGAGGGATAGCTTAGGACATGTACAAAAGTTGGGTTTGGGGGAGTTACACCTCTAACACAGAGGCAAAGACCACAGGCCCTACTTGATGGCTATGAAACATCAAGGAAAGACCAATAGGTCTTTGAGACGTTTGAGCCAGCTGCTAGAGATCACTTGCATACATACATGTACACACAAATGGCTCACTTGCACGCACGTGTGCGTACACACACACACACACACACACACATTCTTTTTTTATTTCTATTCAATTGGAATAATATATTGGCTTTTTGGAAAATGTGAAAAATTAAAAGAAAATGCAAAGACTTACAAAGAGACAGCATTGAGAAATACAAAAGAAAGTGTTCTTGGGCTGACAGCTATACAATGTCTAATCTATAGTTTACAGAAAGTATCTAATTTTATAATTTTTTTTCTCAAATTGTAATTAATTCACACAGGGGTTATAAACACAGAAAGGCAGGATGTGGGGAAGGGAATGACACTGAAGTGTGGGTGTTCAGGGGGAATACAGATATCTTCAGAACTGGGTATCGGCTGGGTGAAGGTTCAGTCACTATGACTCTGCCTATGACTCGCTTGTCCTTATCTAAGTTGGTATTGTCTGCCAAGGCTACCTATTTACAAGGTCTATGACTACTCAGGCTTATAAATTTCCACATAAGCTGCCTGTTGACATTAGCTTATAGCCATCTGTTTCAATGTTTTTCCACTGAGACCCAAGACTTGGTGTTAGTATACATGTATGGCAGGCCTATTGCTGATTTTAGGCCTATGGCTGATTTTAGGCCTACAGTGACACACACACATTCTTGTGTGCCCCATTTTTCCAACACTTCGGCATCTTCCTGGTGGGCAAGGAAGTTTCAAGACCCTGCTTCCAGGATTCATCTTCAGTTAAGTCTCTGATTAGCATATTCCTTTTCCAAAGGAGATTAGTCTGTGAGACTTGTGATGCTAATGGTAGCTTACAAGTCTTTTGAGTCACTAGTTATCCCTTTTAATTGGGTCTTATATGATCATCAGGCTTCCCCACCTGTCTTGCCCTATACAAAATTATTCATAGTCCTTTTTTTTTGTAGACTTTCTATATATAGCCTTTCTTCCGGCTGTGGAAAGTGTTATCCTCTCTGACATAATAGGCATCAGAAACTGGTAAATCTAAGGCTGCTAAGCTGGTCATGCAAACTGGGTGTGCTAGTATATGCCTGTAGTTTCACTACTTGGGAAGTTGAGGTGGGGGTATTTTTTGAGCCCAGAAGTTCAAGGACAGCCTGAGGAAAATAATAATTCATCCTCTTGAGAAATAGGTATTTTGCTATACAAAAAGGAGATGTAAGACCTGTGCATCTTTTTTTTTTTAATTTCTTTTTTTTTTTGAACATAAAATGCTTTTTTATAGCATGTTTTACAAGGGGAGGGGGTAAGAGGGGCCAGGTGGTGGAAAAGTACAAAATCTTCTTGGCCTGTGCCTTGAAACATGTCATGAAGACCTGTGCATCTTACCATTTCACTTTAGTTTAAAGTATTGTGAGATGAACTGCATGCCAGGGTTTGGCTAAAGGAGGGTCTGTAATTCAATTTCTTCTCTGTTTCCTGGTGTCCACCAGGCTTGGGTTGTATTATATAACTCCAATCTGGGCTTCTTTAGATGGAGTCAGGGTTTACAGATCCATGGAAGCTACAGCCACAGCTTTTTGTCATCATGCCCGCCTCTTCTGCAGCCTGCTCTTCAAATCCTGGTGATTTCACCCACACTTTATTCAACAGCAGCTTTAAGCTTTAATGACGCACTTTTACTGAGTCGCCCTGAAATGTTCAGTATGGCGTTCTTACAACCAGCAACTTCATTTTCATTTATTATTCTCTTCCACAGCTTATTAATTTGCATAACACTTAATCTAGTTGCATAATCAACAGTAATGAGCACAACTGGCAACAGATTCTTGGTAAATAGACAGTGCACTGTGGGGCCTTGTGTCCTAGATGCAGCCATGCTCATTCCCTGGAGCTGGTTAGTGGAGGAGGTAAGAAGACCCTGGTCATAGTTTCCCAGAGACCTAGGGCTGACCACTTCTTCCCCTCTTCTCACTTATCTATAGCTTAGTTAGAGCTTGGGACCATGGCTTTCTGAGTGTCTAGCTTCAAATACAGACTCCTTGGTCCTCACCAGAAATACTGCCTCTAATCTCTCCTTCATTCTTGTTCCCCCGAGGCTCCTGGTCTCTTCTTCAAGGTCTTTCTGAAAGGAGACCTAGGGATACCTTAACTTTAGGGAGTTCTGTTTCAACATACACTTTTTGAGTGATACAAACACTTTGTGTATAGTGAGGCCCCTGTTTTGCATGGAGCCCCCAAATGTGAAGCACAGTCACCCATCTGTGGTTTGAATGAAAATGCCCCCATAGGCTCATAGGGAGTTGCACTATTAGGAGGTGTGGGCTTGTTGAAATAAGTGTGGTCTTTGTAGAGGAAGTATGTCACTGGAGGTGGGTGTTGACATTTTAGATGCTCAAGCCAAGCCCAGTGGCTCTGTCTTTCTTCTGCTTGACTCTCCAGATGTAGAACTCTCAGCTCCTCTCCAGTACCATGTCAGCCTGCATGCTACCATTCTTTCAGTCATGACAATAATGGACTGAACCTCTCAATCTGTTAGACTGCCCCAATGAAATTTTTTCCTTTATAAGAGTTGCCATGGTCATGGTTTCTCTTCCTGGCGATAGAAAGTATAACTAAGACACACCCCATCTGCCAAGTGTGTGTGTGTGTGTGTGTGTGTGTGAGAGAGAGAGAGAGAGAGAGAGAGAGAGAGAGAGAGAGAGGGAGAGGGAGAGGGAGAGGGAGAGGGAGAGGGAGAGGGAGAGGGAGAGAGAGATATCAAGAAGTTCCCCAGGTGTTGGAGTTTATCTGTCTTGGCCTAAGCGTAGGCTGAGAGAGCTCTGAACTTGCTGGAAAAAGAAAAGCCCAGCGTCCCTGTTGTGCTGTCTGAGGCGTATACGTTTTTGGTTCCTGAGGATGTAGTCTAATGTGTATGGTGTTAGATGCTACAGCCCTAGTTTACAGTGATTGAAGTTGCAAATAAAACCCTATTTGCCACAACAAGATACATGCAAAAGAGGACCGAGGGATGCAAAAGAGCGCCATGAAAATTCCAGCCCTGTCATTTTCCAGCTGTAGCCCCTTAAATAGAGTAATTAATTTCTTTGCTTCGTGGTTCCTTATCTGTAGAGTGGCGATAATCGTATCTACCTTACAGGGTTGTTGTGAGAGTCAAATGCAGGTGACAGTGCTTGGCATATAGTGGGTGAGCCGTTAAAGTCTTTTATTTATAAGCTATTCATTTGATAGGAGTTTAATGAAAAACTAGGAGATGCCCCAAACCATTTGAGAAGCCCATGATGCTGTGGCTACCCTTGGGTGATGGCCCTTTAATTGAAAAAGGTGTGCTGCACATGCATGGTACTGACACGGTTGAGTGCCATTTCTGGGTGGTAAAGGGACATATAGAGCAATTCTGGGGGAGTGGCATCTTTGGCCTGAGGGAGGCTTCCCAGAGGAGGACCACGACAAGGAGAAGTCAGTAGGCTTTAAGGGAAGAGAAGCCAAGGTGACTGCTGAAGTCAAAGTTCCTCTGGACTTCTGGCCTCCTTTGCCTATAACCCAGGAAGGCTAGCGGGTAGAGCAGATGGGAGGAGATTTGTGGGTGCTGGATGGTCAGACTGAAAAGTGCAGGCCTGGGTGTGTCCTGTGTGCAAAGCTGAGAACAGATGACCAGTCAGCCTAGCCAGCGAAGCCTCTGCTGCAGGAGGTTAGTCATTGTTAGCAGATCATCCAGCTTTGATGCTGCAAGCCATTTTCCTGGACAGGGGAGGAGCTTCCCTGTAGGGATTTAACAGCCTTCAGCAGGCAGCTGGCTCTTTCATAATCCAAATGTGGAGCGTAAGTGAGTAGCATGGCCCCTTGTCACTGCCCTTTGTTGGGGCACCAAGAACAGGGCTGGTGGCACAAAGGGAGGAGAAGCTTATCATTCTTCCTAGCTCAGTTTTGGGCAAGCCTCCAGCTGTGCCACCACCTCCACAGAGTCTCTGTGAAAGCATTCCACCTGCAGGGGCTCTTGAGCTCTTAGAATCTCAGTCCAGGAGACTAGAACTGTCCCTCCGGGGTGACTGTTAGCAGACATGTTATCCCTCATGAGGACAATGGTGGCCTTCTGTGCCAAAAGGCCTCCTGTCAGTGACACGGGCCAGCTGTCTCTCTCCCTCTGGGCTCGGGGCTCCCTGGCTACTGTTTTGCTGTCACAGATCCTTTTGTTAAGTCTTTTCCAGGTTAATTAATCCTATTATTATCTCCACTGTAGTCTATAATTGGACGCACAGGGCAATTATACCATCCATCCTGTCTTTTTGATGTGCAGCTCACTAGCCAATAATAATTATTAATCACTATCCTATTGGGTTGTGCAATATACAAATATGACATTTGCCTGGGAGGTTGGTTATCGGGGCCTGGAGATCTCTAGTTAGGGTCTTAGTTTGCTGTATTATTTAAGAGCCATCCAGTGAATATGAATTGGCTACCATCATTGAGAAGTCTCCTTAGGCAAGGCTGCGGCTTAGGAGCATGGTTAGTTGGACCGGGTGGGTGGGGGAAGACCACATACTTTAGTCCTTCTCATCTAGGCCTTTTCTCCCATAGGCATGTGCCTTGCTTCTCTTGGGCACCCAGCTATGCTACTTCCCGATGCTAACTAAGGGCCTTCATCACCAAGCTTGTGAACATTAAAACCATCATTATATCTTTTGATCTATATACTCTACTCAGAGCTCCACACATGGTATCCTTTTAATCATTTCTACAAGGAAAGTATTATTATTCCCATGTTATAGATGGGGGAGTTCAAGCTCAGAAAAATTCAGTAACTTGTAAAGAAAGTGTGGCAAAGATTTTAAGTGATGTTACGTCAAAGCCTACCCCTTCTTAACATTAGGAATCAAGCCTCATTTCATGAAGGATACAGGGATCACACTTGATGCTAACAGAAAGAAGATTTTAAGGGGGTTTCTTGCATTAGTTGACAGGTGCTAGGGAAACAGACTTTCAGTAACACAGCCTTTAATATCTCCAAAGCTACATTATGTGAGTACGCAGTTACACGCCCCCCCCCTCCACTGTGTGTGTGGTGTGGTGTGTTCCAACTTTTTCCACGAAGGCTCCTGAATAGGAGGTATCAGATAGAGTGAATTGGGCTGGGGAGCCTTTGACATTTGTGTCCCTTGTACTTCATGAGACTTTCTAGGGGAGGCCATAACATGCCAAGGCAGATATATTCTTTGTTTTGTCCCTAAGACCACATGTGTTTGTGAGTTGATAAGGAAGGGTTTTTTTCCCCCTAAACTACCACTGTTACCCTTCTAGCCCCAATAACTGGTGTTATTATAAACAGCCCACGTCACACACCCCACTTTGCTCTGCTATGCCTCCCCTCCTTGAAGAACACAGTGCAGGCTGTGGGTGGTTCTAACCCCCTGAGGTGCTGACCCATTCATGTGGCTCTGTTTGCTAAAATATCGTGTATCTCTTGTTTCTAGGGAAACCATATCAATGCAACATTTCAAAGGTATTAGCCTCTCCAAGTTATCTCTTGGCTATACGACTATCCCACAGGTACATTTTAATATAACTGGACTAGGGAAGGGCAGGTACTTGGTTCTCAGTTCATTCGTCCTGAGACCTTGATGATGCCTGTCATATGTGTGGGTGGTTGACTCTGAGTGTCAAGGACTAAGGACCAGATTCTGAGAACGGAATGAGACTGTTCACTGCCCCTGGTTAGTTTATCTGCAAAGTTACAGAGGCGTGCTCAGCTTCTTGTTATCTGATCATCCAAGCAGGACACGGAGGAAGAGACTAGGGGACTCATTGAAGAAGAGAAGCTTCATTTCTGGCTGTAATTTTGGGAAGTAGAGGTGGTACCCGATGCCCCAGTTTCTCCATTTGCTAAATGGTACCCAGAACATTTTCTTCCTCTTCACTCTAGGATCTGAGAAGAAGTGGCTTGGAGAATGTATGTGGGACCTCCTTAAGAAGGCCTAGAACATCATTTGGTTTGGGAAGATTAGGGAGGGTCGAGGGAAGCCGGGGGAGTCCTTCAGGGTACAAGAAGATCTATACTTTTACAGGGGTTCAGTGGCTTGTTCCAGGTTTCCATAGATCGAGTCCTCGATTAAAGAAAAACCATTTCTCTGTAGCACCATGGTCAAAAGGAGCTCAGCAAAATTGAAAATTACAGTAAAGAGAGTAGTGCTAAATCAAACAATATCAAAGAGAGGTATAATCCATGACAGCAGTCACAATGTTCTGGGTTGGCTTCAGGGTCCAGACAGACTGCAGCTGCCACTGACCTTGGGATAACACTGTAGGGCATAGTGTTTATAGGAAGAGTGCCTTTGTGGCTTTTGTGTGCCTTACATCTGTTCCTCTCTTTATACTTACAAACCTCCAGTTAGGATGCTGGACATGTCCCAGATGTGAATGTGGTGCATGGGCTGGTCTTCCTGGCAGGGGGAGGGTGGGGGATGTGTCTAGTGCTGCTCTTGCCGGGTCATCTACTTCTGTGACTTTTAGGTGCTTAGGGAGCTGTACCCAGAGGAACCACTGGCAGAGAAAATAAGTATTAAGCAACTCACTAAAAAATCCAGGGGCTTAAATGCTTCCCCCAGACTTAGACAGACCTATAGTTTTATTCCCCAATCCATTCCTTCCCTCCCACACCTTCTCCCCTCCCTCCCTCCTGTCTTCTTTCCTTTCTCCTTCTGCCTCCCCTCCCTTTTCCTCATTCTCTCTCTTGGGTCTCCCTCCCTCCTTTCCTTCTTTCTTTCTTTCCTTTGATCTCCTAATGATGCCACCCAGTGTTAGATTTTTGGTACACAGAGATGAATGGGGCCCAGTGTCTGCCCTTGAGGAATTTTAATTGGATGTCTAAGTCTGTAGAGAATTATTAAAAGTTGTTGACCTGCAGAAAAAAATGGATCTTTCCTCTATTTGATTTGGAGGCCTGTTCCCAAGGCTGCTCTTTAATTCCTGCCCTCACAGTTTCCCGGGTTTCTTTATTCTATTTCCTGGAACTGTAACAGAGCCAGAGACTAAAGTAACTGATAAACTCCAGGAGCTTATTTGGAAGTTTAGGGGCACAGCAGGAGTATCTGCTGAAGGCATGATGACAAGGCAGGGGAGCATGTGCAAGACCGAAGAGGAAAAACAAAACAAGGCAAATGTCCTTTTCATCAAGAATCCACTCTCAGGAGAGCTTATCTAGTTCCTAGATAATGATATTAACCCAATAGCCCTGTCATCTCTTCAAGCCCCTCTGTTTCCACTAAGGTTACAAGGCTGTGGGATGGTCCCAATAGACTCACATATTTGAATATCTGGTTCCCAGTTTGTGAACTATTTAGGAAGGATTAGGAGGAGTGGCATTGTCAGAAGAGGTGTGTCAGGTTTCAAAAGCCTATGTTAGGCACAGGGATTCTCTCTCTGTCTCTCTCTGTTTCTCTGTCTCTTTCTGTGTCTCTGTGTCTCTCCCCCCTCCCTCTCCCCCTCCCCTCCCTCTCTCCTCCTACTCCTCCCTCTCCCTCCCCTTCTCCCTCCCCCTCCCCCTCCCTTCCCTTCTCCCTCCCCCTCCCTCCCCTTCTCCTTCTCCCTCCCCCTCCCTTCCCTTCTCCCTCCCCCTCCCTCTCCTTCTCCCTCCCCCTCCCTCTCCTTCTCCTCCCCCTCCCCCTCCCCTCCCCCTCCCCCTCCCCCTTCCCTCCCTCTCCATCTCCCCCTTCCCCTCCCTCTCTCCCTCCCCCTCCCCCTCCCTCTCCCTCTCTGTCTTCCTCTCCTTCTTGCTTGTGGATCAGATGTAAGCTCTCATCTAGTTCACCAGTGTCATGCCTGCCTGCCTCCACAGTCCTGCTCTGATGGTCATGGACTCACCCTCTGAAACTGTAAGCAAGCTCTCAAACTCTCAGCCAGATGTTTCTTTTTATAAATTGCCTTAGTAATGTTTTCTCTTCACAGCAATAGAAAAGCAAAAAAAAAAAATGAATATCAATTAAATTTGAGCAGTTTTAGACTGAATACTCAAACTGCAGCACCAAGGCAGACTGGGAAATGTAGTGGAATGACAGAGAGCTGTAGCTGCAGGCCTCCAGTGGTTAATACTTAACAGCTTCCTGGCTAATCGGTCAGACAATCGAGGTTTACCAAGTGCATTGTGTGCTGGGTGCCAGGTACAGTGACAGGTTTGCTTTGTGGTGACACTGGTCATTGGATCTGGCCCCTGCTGATGTATGAGGAGAGGGATGGGGTAGAGTGACTCATCCCAAGTCACTGTATGGCATGTGACTCCTTAGTGGTCCCCTGAGATGGCAGACCCCACATATAGGAAATGTCACTTATTTTCAGTCTGCCATTCTCTGCTGCCCCGTCCTCTGGGGCTTTCTGCAGTCTCTGTTCAGCTGGCTGAATATTGCACACTGTTTTTTTTCTTTCTTTCTTTCTCCTCATCCTCACTGTTCCCATGAGTCCATTGTCCACAATACCAATATTTACTATTTATAGTGTTATTACTATGCAGCTTTTAATCCTCTAAGAAACCACACAAGGTAGATGCTACTATATTTCTTTAACAGAAACATGAGATCCAGAGAGTTGGGATGTTTGTCTAGGTTTTGCCTATGTCTACAGAGTTGTGATATGCTCTCATATCATCATACTTCAGAATGCCTGTACCTCCTGCCATGCAGACATGCCACCCTGTCCTGCCAAAGCATGATACAGGCAATTGGCTGTACTCCATACCTGAGGTAATGGACAAATTCATGTCTCATTTCCCCACACTAAAGTCAGTCTCATAATTCAAGGGGTCTGGATAGATCAGTTTTGTGTCAATGGGGAATTAGTTTGCAGAGGGGATTGATGTTATAAGTCAGCTGAGCTTGAAGGAAAGAGACCACTAGAATAACTCTGTAGGTCCAGTGATCATAAGGGCTCCTTAAGTGTGGGAGAGGGAGGCAGTATCAGAGGCTTGAGACGGTGTTAGTGGCTTTGAGAATGGCAGGACAGCAAAGATAATGGTCACTAGGAAATGGACACTCCCTTAAAGCCTTCAGAGGGGATCTTGGTTTTGCAGGGTCCTTGATTTTAGCACATTTGGCTCATTTAACAGCCGAACTCTAGTATGGAAGAGAATTGGTGTGGTTTGAAGCTGTGTGATAATTTCTTACATCATCAGGAGGAAACCTATGCATGTCTGTTGCCTCAGCTCAGGACCTCTTTTCTTCCCGCTTAGATTGTGGCTTTTACCTGTCTTCAACCTTCCTTCTGTAGAGTCTGTATTTTCATTTAAAAAATTCAAGCAAATATTGCTTGCACTAGTACAGAAACTGACTGCCTTCCATCTCTGCCTCCACACAAATGCCAGCTCCCATACCTATGTACCCATGGACTTGTCTTCTTTCAGACAAGTATAGAGGAAGATTCCTGATTGCTTCAAAGGCCAAGGCCACCACATGCCACTGTACAGTCATGAGGACTCCCTCCCTCTGCATGGCCTCTTTACAAATCAGCAGTTTCTTACTCTCTGAGAGCCCCCTTTAGTTATGTTCTACCAACTCTCTTTTGAATTCCACTCCATGAAAAGACTTGTTTTCTACTCCCAAATGCTGTTTTCCCAGGTGGTTCATTTCCACAGGTCCTTTAAACCTCTTTCTAATGCCCCAGTATAACCATCCTCTAAACTAGCAGTTCTATGTCCCTCTTGTACGTTTGTCATGGTATTTAAGACAGCCTGGCACAGCAGCCTCCTCTGTTTATTGACAACATATCTTCTTCTCTTACCTTCTTTGCTCTAACTACAGCTGCAGACAGGCATCTGATGAAGAGTAGATGTCCACAGAACTTTGCATGACGAATGAACTGTGTTTTACTGCTTTGAATGCTGTATAGATGCTGCTAAGCTGCTACAGTCTCAACCCCTTCCTCTCTGCTTTTCATATAGAGCCATTCAAATGTCATGGGGCTGTGGCGAGCTTCTCAGACTTGGCGAGTCTCCAGCTGTAGCTCTGCTTCCACCCACGCCCCTCAATCTGATTCTCCCTGGGGGTTAAACCTTACTCTAGTCGTTGACTCCAATCTCTCATTCTCCCACTTCATGCCCGATCCCTGGCTCCACAGTCCCCTGATGCTCACAACCATTCTCTGTTCTCCTATCGCTTTCCCATGACTTAGTCTGCACACAACAGTCCAAGGATCTTTTAAAAACTAATATAAAACATATTTACAGAAAACGTTCAAGAATAGTAGAGTGAGTTTGTAGACATCTCTTGCCCAGAATTTTATGATATGTTCAGCACAATTTATAATAAAACATTGGGCCCTTGCTCTTAACAAAACTTCACACTTTGTTTGGATTTCTCAAGTTTGCCGTCAACATCCTTTCTGCCCAGGATCCCACAGTGTGTTTAATCATCGTATTTCCTAGGCTACTCTTGGCTTTGACACTTTCTCAGGCTTTCCTTACTTGTAATGACTTTCACTTGGTTTTTTTTTTTTTTTTTACAAGTATTACAGGGGTGTTCTGTTGGATGCCCCTTCATCAGAGTTTCTCTGGTGTTTTCTCATGCTTAGGCTGGAGTTGGATCTTCTGTGGGAGGTAAAATGATAGTCTTATGACATCATGCCAGGGACACACTGCCAGTGTGTGCCTTCACTGATGGTATTGACCTTGGTCATCAGGCTGAGGTACAGCCTGCCAGGTTCTCCTCTGCAAAGTGACCTGGTTCCCCCCTTCCTGTGTACTTTCTACCCTTTCCAAGCAAATTGACAAGAGAAGTCTTCTCAGAATGTGTAGCAGAGAAGGGGCTGAAACTCCACGTCCTAGAGCCCAGCATACTATCTATGGGAGGTTTGTCTCCTTGTCCTCATTTAGTAACGTGATAGTTCCTCATGTGTTTGAGTCAATATTGACTCATGGGCATTTTCTTTGATATATATATCAATATATATATCTATATATCTATCTATATCTATCTATCTATCTATCTATCTATCTATCTATCTATCTATCTATCTATAAAACTTCTTTAGTGTTCAAGTTCTTCCATTTTTGGCTTTTGGGAACTCCTTTGGGTAGGATCCTCTGTCTGTTTGGTATAACCTTATCTACTAGTTTACATGTTCCTTTCTTCTTCACACTTGATTATTTGGTATTTTACACTCTAGCCCTAGACACGCGTCTTGGAGCTCAGAGGAAGGACTTTGCATGGCCTAATGGAGGCTGGAGTACTGGAGTGTCTATGGCTGCTGGGCTAGGGATCTTTTGAAAATCAAGCCAAGACATCACCTTTCCCCTGAGAGTGAGATGTCCACTCCTGATTGGTTCCCAGCTCCCTTTCTAGTTTTAATCAGCACTACCTGCAGCCACCTGGATCCACAGCGAGTTTCCTATGGAACCTTTGGACATACTTTGTCTTTTTGGTCTTTGCCTAGTGAATTTTCCCCAGGCTCTGGGTCTCAATGACAGGTGGTTGTATCTAACTCAAGGAGAGCCACAGGCTTTGACCAGCCCATTCACCTTTGTCTTCCATCCCTCACAAAAGCTTAGGTGCCTGAGAGTTTGAGACTCTTGCTTATGGTATGAACAGCTGCCTATAACATTTCATACTGTCCCCTTACTCTGGTTTCTGATGCAAAGTATGTTCCTCGCTGGAAAAAGTACTTCTACTCTGAAGGTCTAGCTTAGAGCTCATTCCCCATGACCCAGAGAACTGTCATTTCTACTTTTGCAGCTCTTGTTCTTCGTGCACAGCTCTATGAAGATATTTAGTACATGAAGCTGTGTCTGGCTTTCAAATGTGACCATTCCTCACAGGGTGAGTTCCCTGGGGACTCCGGCTTTCTCTTGTACAACTTGTGTCTTCAGTTCCAGGCTAGTAAATAATGAACTCTAAGACTCCTCCTGCCTAGTCTGCAATCACCTTCCACATAACCCTCCCTAGGTGAGGACAACACATCTCTGGTTAACACTAAGGACTTGGGAGTCCCTGACTGAGGTTTCCTCCCCTATACTTTCTCCTTCCTTTCTTTTCTTTGGGAGAAAGAACCAGAGGTGGAAAGTTCATTTCTAGCAGAGCTTTCTGATATTTCACTGGCTATAAAGGAGATCCCTTCCTCCCCAGTCTTATCTTGAAATCTCCTTGATGTCTGTATCTTTTTTCCTCCCTCCTTTCCTACCTCTGAAGATCAATAATACGGTAGAAGTGAGAGATCAAAGTTCTTCAAGTGGTGGGTGAGCAGGGGGTGGGAGTTGGGGGTTGAGGGTGGAAAGAGAGTTCCTAGTTAGCATATCCCTTGGGGAGTCCTTCCAGAAGCTTCTGTGAGCTTTGCCACTAGCTTCTATCTTCCTCACTCTCATTGTTCTCCCATCCTTTTGCTTCCCCCTCCCTCTTTCCCCCATAAACAAAGCCATGGCCTCAACAACATCTTGTAAAGCACATTATAAAATGCTTCTAATAAATCTTTAACAGCCTTGGCCATAACTGGGTGAGAGAAGAGATGATTATGACACAGAAGTGTCAGGTTAGAACAACAAATTGGGCCATGCGAGCAGGAATTTATCCGTCTTCGTAAGTGTGCTATAAAGGTCCATATAATTTCACAAATAAATGCGAACATTTCATAGCAAATGGCTTCTGGATTTAGGGTTCCAGGACAATAGGACGTTAGCATCAGGGAGACAATTTCAGATATGGGGCAAATCAACCTAGGGGGAACCAAGCAGGAAATACTCAGCCCTATAGCTGTCTCAAGTATGTAGGATCTCTGGGTCAGGGCAGCCAGAGGGCTTGGCTACTCTTGTGTTCTAGGACCAGTGCTGAAGGTAGCTGGACAGTCTTCAAGGTCCAAAATGAGCAGAAGAGATAAAAGAAGGCAGAGTTTGAGTTCTGGTGTAGGTGGCGTGCATTGCCAGAGCCAGTGTAAGCTGGACATATAAGAATTGAGTGGCCACTCTCTCAGCTGTCTCAGTACATCATACAATGGTCTACTGCGTTAGATGGCGACTCCACCAGTCAGAACTCCTGAGCACTGTTTTATTCCATACAGTGTTAGAGATGCATAAACAGGGTGTGGGGCACAGGAGGAGGTTTCAGAGACAGTGGAACAAATGAATGTCAGCGCTTTTCAACTCTGGCTGCATTTGTCATGCTTTAAAAATTCCTTTTGATTTCTGGCTCCATTTCAGTCCACTAAATCAGAATTTCCAATGTGGGGTCCAGGCATTTCAACTAATGATTTGTGTGTGTGTGTGTGTGTGTGTGCGCGCGCGCAGGTATGTATGGACATGTGTACATGTGTATACAGGTCAGAAGCCAACCTAGGGTTTCATTTTCCAGATATTATCTATCTTGTTTAATGAGACAGGATCTCTGACTGGCCTGATGCTTGCCTATTCACCTAGCCTGGCTGTCCTAAGAGCCCCAGGAATATCCTTCTTTTCCCTAAGGACATGCCTGTTTATACCTCCCCAGTGCTAGAATAATAAGTATATGTCACCACACTGGGTTTTAAAAACTTTTTTATTGACTCTATGAATTTCAGATCACACACCCCAATCCTGCTCTTCTCTTGGTCCCTTCATATCTGCTCCCTACCCTTGCAACCTCCCCCACCAAAAGAAACCAAAAACCAAAAATACAAACACAGAAAAATCATATAAAATTATAAGCAAAACAAAACAAGACACTATCTTGTTGCAGAAGCCATGGTATGTTATGGCGTGTTCCATAGTGCACCCCTTCATCCACACATCTTTATTTGAAATGTCATTGCAATGAGTCTTTGGTCTGCTTCAAGACCTTTGGCTTCTGCTACACTACCAATACTGGATCTTCACCAAGACTCCTTTTGGATAGCCTGTTGTTGCCTTATGTTATAGAGATCCTGCAACTTTGGATCTGCAGAACCTGCCTCTTCGTAGACTCCAGCAGTTCATAGATGGGCAGATGTTGGGGCTGGCCAACTCAGAGCCCTGAATCTGGGCCTGGGTGGAAGTTGAGTTGGTCAGCCTGCTTGCTGTTCTGCTCCCAGACCACCAGGGTCAGCTCTCCTGGTTTGTTTAGGTGATGCTTGGGGCCAGCTCTCTTGTACCCACACCATCAGGGCCAGCTCTGCTGTGCTGCCCAGGTGAGGTGCAGGCTCCACTCTCCAGGGACCTGCAGCCATTGAGGGTCAAGGACAGCAGCTTTCCCACTCTCATGCCATAGGGCCAGTTCACTTGCCCACTGCAGGTAGTGTGGCTGAAGGAGGCCTCTCTCTCATGCCCAAGCCACCAAACAGCAGGCAGACAAGGTGAAGGGTCAGCTCAGCATAGTGCTTACACATTAACATGGCCTCAGTGCAGCCCAGATCAGGAACATCTGCATGGCCTT
Organism: Grammomys surdaster; assembly: GCF_004785775.1. Classification (NCBI taxonomy): domain Eukaryota; kingdom Metazoa; phylum Chordata; class Mammalia; order Rodentia; family Muridae; genus Grammomys; species Grammomys surdaster. The sequence continues at coordinate 9,673,925 of NW_021621022.1, forward strand.
TAGCGGTATCACAGGCCTCAGACATCAACGCAAGTCCTGGCTGTGACAATACCATGGAGCCAGACGTGGCTCCCAGTGGCAGCCTGGGTTCAGATGTCACCATGGGCTCAGCTGTCAGCACAAGCCCCTCAGATCAGCCTGTTCCCCCATAGCAGCATGGCCCTCAGACATTCACATGGCCTCAGGTCGCAGCCTAGACCATGAACATCCACACGGTCCCCGATAGTAATTTGGGCCATGGACATTAACACAGACCCCAGCTGTAGCAGGATCACAGATCCATGGCCTTCAGTGACAGCCCAGGCCAGGGCATCACCATAACCTCAGATGGTAGCACAGGCCACCCAGATCAGTTTGGCTCCAGACATCAACATGGTCTCAGGCAGAGCCCAGACCACTGACATCTGATGGCCTTTGGTGGCAACATGGACCACAGATATCATCACAGACCCAGGCTGCAGTAGAACCATGAACCCAGATATGGCCCTTGGTGGCAGCCAGCCTGGACATCCCTGTGGCCTCAGGTGTTGTGCAGGCTCCTCATCTCCAGCTGTTCCTCACTAACATCAATTCTCTGGTTCCACCTTTGTTCAGTGTACAAGTCCCTCCATTTCCTTTTCTCTCCCATCTCTCCACCACATCCTCCAAGCTTCCCTTCTATCCATCACACATTCACTCATCGTAGTGGTGCCCCCAGCGGGCACCTGGGCGTCTTCTGGCCACCCTAGGCTACTGGGTCCTGATTTTTAAAAAATTAATTTATTTTTACTTATTGACTTTACATCCTGCCCACTGTCCTGCTTCTGGTCAGCCTCTCCCAAAATCCTTCTCCCATCCTCTCTCCCCTTCTCCTCTGAGTGGGACCTCCTGGGTATCCCCTCACCCTGGCTTCAGGCTTATTGTTTTAAAAAAATGTGAGTTTGTGGATCAAACTTCTATCCTCACTTTTACAGCAAATCCTTTATTGTCTGAGCCATTCACCCTGACTCGTGACTCAGGTGTACATTTCACATATGATGATGTAGAGCATGGGGAGACCCATGGCAGGGCCGACTCCCGACTGCCATTTGTTAGTGCTTCATACGAACTGCTGTTTGGCCTATCATTGTTCTGTTTCATTGTCCCCTCATCCTTCTGTCTCCCTTCCTTTAACACCAAAATCACATAGACTCAAATAAAACATATTGGCCACATCAGTCACGAGGCCGCTAAGAACAACATTGACCCTTCTACCATCTTGTGATGCTCTGTGGCAGACATGGCCTAAACAAGAAATAATGACCTGGATTTTCAGACTGAAAATATTACAAATGGGAAAGGCTATCCTAACAAACGTTCTGCTCTAGGGAGAAGATAAAAATGTAATGATCTTGGGTAGCACATGGGTGTCAGCAGCCACTGCTTACTCAAACTTGATGTCTGGGCTATTGGCCTGGAGCCTGCTTCTCATCTCCTTGTCATCCAGTGGAGAAAGGTTGGCAGGACACACAGACTAATGGCAGGACATACGGACTAAACATAAGCCCTGTCTATGTATATTAGAAATTTTGTTTTTATGCATGCAGTAAGATTTGGATTGTAGTTCTAGACTGGGGGATGGTGGCAGGTCCCTATATGGACTGTCAAAGAGGATGTCCGGTGGGGTACAAATGGTTCAAAGTTCTGAAGAGAGGGAACATGGCCACTGTGGAAACCTGACATTAGCTCATGATGAGCTTCTGCCACAGACTTGCTCATTGCTTCTCCCAGGTCACAGTTCTCTGAACTGTCACCTGGCGTCTGCAGTTCCAACTCTGCCGCTGGATGCCTGGGACAATAATGTCTCAATTACTTGGGACTCATTTGTCTTGGCAAGCAGTACATATCCAAGTCTTATTTGTTGCTGTCATGCAGTGTTCTCTCATTAAAATGTGAGAAACTAAAAAAAATTAGACCTGGGTTCCTTTTTCTATCTTACTTAATGATTATCTGGCCTGGAGCACTTAACACTTTGAACCTTGGTTTCTTTTTCTATACTATGGGCATATTGGAATCAGGGATTCTGGAAGTTCATAATGTTATATACCATGTCTCCAGTGGCCCTGTTGGGTTTATTATTTTATTCTCCAATAATCACCTTTCATCTAGCCAATAAGCCTGGTGCCACCCTTGTAATCATAGAGGTTCCAGTTACTGCTCTAACTTTCTCAGATCTTTTTTTCTCCTGGCTCCATGTAGGAACTGGAGGTATTCATCCTTCTGTGATAGAGTATGAGGAATATACTCTGGTCCACAAAGCACCCTGCCTGCTTTACTATCCCTCAGACTTTGAGAACTACATACCAACTCTTCTCTGTTTCCTACAAGGCCTTGTCTTCTTTTGATGTTCAGTCTTTCAGGTTGTGAGTCCAACTTTTGGAAGGAAAAAAGGAAAGCCCAAAATTTCCATAACTTGGAGCTAGAGAGAAAAGAGTGAGATCTCTTCGGTGATTCATCATGACCATCCCACCTGTGCAGGTCACCCCACCTCCATGGGCCACCCCTCCTTCACAGGCCACCCCATCTCTGTGGACCATACATTCCCTTCCAACTCTTTTACTTTATTCATGGTTGCATGGCTGTTCTGTTGTTATCTCCTTAAAGCCTTCTTATTTTCTAAGATGTGGATCTAGCCCTGTCTCTCCCAGAAGGAGAGATAATATTCTCATATTATTTGGGCTTGGAATCATCTTTTGGTCTCCTCAAGTCCCTACCCATCCTTCTTTGTACTCTGGGAGGTTCCTTTGACCTTTGGATTCAGGTTGGGGTTGATCAGTAGACTGAATCAGCTGAGGCTGAAGGTTGGAGTGTGAGGAGAAAGTTGGGAGCATCTGCTTTTAGTCTTCCTCAACTTGGGTCATCCTCAGCTGCTACAGTGTTGTTAAGTGAACCTTTCTACATAGAGGTACTTCGGGCTTCATAAGTGTCTCTTCATATCGGTCTCTTCAAACCTGGAGGTGCTGCATGCGTGTTATCCCTTGTGCTTTCCCTAAGCCCTTCCCCCATATTCTAAAATAGTACTCTCATTAAGCTCTCCTCAATTATCCAGCCTGAGTACGCCATCTGTTTCCTGCTGAGACCCCCAACTGATATGGCATCTGATAGTGCAGTATCCAGTGTAACACTTTAATATAGATTGCTTGATTGTTTTACTTTGTCCTTCAGTTGTTTATCTCATGCTCATTGGGGTCAGGGTCTGAAGAGTAAGTGTGACTCTCATCCAGCTCTCTTTGGAGTCTTAAAGTTTGGCATCATGCTGTTCTCATGCCATGTGTGAACCAAATGTTCACAGTCTCCCAACATAAAAACTGTCTCTGTCTTCTCTGTCCCTGCTAAGGTGTGGGCAGTGGGGGCAAACCTATCCCTGCAAGTCAGGCTCACACTCTCAGCTGGGAGAGGCAATGAGGTAGGTCCCTGTAGTTTAGGAGGAAGACAAGGAGGTTTAAATATTGATATTCTGAGATTATTGGTTCAAGGACAATGTGAGGAAATTGGCAGGATAGGAAGTAGCGCTGTGCCTCCTGATGGGAAGATAGGCAGACCTTGGAGGTGGAGAATCTGGTCCTAAGCAAACTAGACAGACATGATCGTAACTCACAGGTCAGCTGAACCAGAAGGCACCTTCCTGTACCACATCTGTTGTGCTGGCCACTTTACTGTATCACAATGGTCAAGCAGTTGAAAGGTAACTGATGTCAATTGACATATGATGAAAATATAAAAGAGACATCAGATTTCAAATCCAAGTGAGCAAAGAATAAAAATTTCTTATTCAAACCTTTGTATTCATTATACGTTGAAAACATAATGTGTCATTTACGTTACATTCAATGGTATATCTTAGATGAGTTCATTTGTTTTTCCTCCAACAGTATGACTACTAGGAATTTGAAATTTACAAATGTAGTTGAATTGCTTGTCCACTGGTTAGCACTGATGAATTCCAGCATTTTCATTTGGTAGATAACGAGTATCAGTTCAGAGTTGGGAAGAGGGTTGCTCAAAGCATCATACCTGGTGGAGATTTAGCCAGGAAAGCTGGGACACTATGGATGGTTTCACTGTATCAATTATTTTTCATGCCAAGGGCAGATTTCAGTGGTCAGCTTCCCGAAGTTGATGCCAACAATTCAAATATAACCTATGTTTGGGACCTTTGCTTAAGTTTGGATTAGGGCCTGGGGCTTTTCTCCAAGAAAACTGGTCTCTACTGTGAGCCCCATCTCTTTGCAGGCTCATCTCTGATGTGGGTTTCTATCTTATTTGGTGGAAAGTATCCTTTCCATACATGACTTTGCCCACAAAGCCTGGATTGGACATGGCAAAAGAGTTAAAAGTTAAGGTTTAGAGAGAAACTTCCTTCTTTATAACCCTACTGTTAACACTGGTGGATATGACTTCTGAAGAGTCTTCCAAAGCTACATGGCTCAGTAATCTCTGAACTGATTCTTCAAGTATTTTATAATCAGATCCTTTGTATCTAGGCCAAGAAAAGAAGACATAGTTTCTGGGCTCTTTACTAATAGTCTAGAGCAAGATAGCCCATTATCCATAGGATAACTCAAGAGCAGTGGCGTATGGTGCAAGTCACTTCCAGAGGGGGCATTACAGACTGAAGTTGTTTGAAAAGGTGGCTTATTGTAAAGGCGGTCTGGATTTGTGGAAACAGAGACAAGATAGAACTCTTGAATAGTCAGAGTGTTGCTAATAAATTCAGTGATTTGGGCAGATCATATTCATCATAGCCCCAAATTTGCCCTATTTACTTAAGGGTGCAGTGCCTGCTATCTGGTGCTCTCCTCAGGGTGGCTTGGCATAGTGAATGCATAACACATGGCTCAGGAAAAGGGGGCTCTTCAGTGCTAAGGTCTCAGGGAGAGGGGATGGGAACACACACACACACACACACACACACACACACACACACACACAGAGAGAGAGAGAGAGAGAGAGAGAGAGAGAGAGAGAGAGAGAGCTCATGAGGGAGATTGCTGTGTCATTTATCTTCCAAAATGGATGTTCAGAGAGTCAAAGGGGGATGCTATTAATTTTAAAATTGGGACAAGGGTTGTAGAGCAAGAAGGGTCTATGTAAATAGGACACATAAACATATTTTCTTCTCATCTCAGGCCTTGCTGTCTTTTAGATCCTAGTTGGTAGCACTGTTTGGTGAGGCTGGGGAATTTTGGGATATGGGACTTGGTTGGCAGAGACAGATCACTGAGGACAAGATTTGAAGGCTACATCTACTTCTGGTTCTAGTACTCTTTGGTCTAGTGCTTTCTGATTCAGCAGCCATGAAAGGGGTTCCAACACACAGTTTCCCTGTCACCTCTGCAGCCATATTTTCCCTGCTGTGATAGGACTGGGCCATCTCAAACTGTAAGCCCTATGAACTCATTCCTCTCATAAGTTATTTCTGTTAGTTTTTTGGTTCCCGGGGATGTAAAAGTAACCAGTGTAAGATATACAGCCATCCTATCAGAAAGAAGAACCTGTCAAAAGAGAGAATCAAGATCAAGCACATTCTAGTCTATGAAGCTTTGCAGCAGAGGCTTAAGGCAGGAGAGGGGCTAAACAGAAAGGAAGGTTAGGATAGAGGATGAAGCAGGAAGGCATGTTATGAATGCTGCTTCACATAGAAGCAAGGCGACTAGGAGGATGGGGCAAGAGCAGACCTGGAACTCACAACTGTCAGCCATACAGTCCTTGATGTTGAAAGGGACAACATGGTAAGTGACCCGACATCACAGGCATACGTCACTACAGACGCCTTAGATGATCATTTTGTGAGCTGCTGAGGAAAGAAAGCCTGCTGCTCAGAAACCACCAGAGGTAACCTAAAGATGCTTTATTGTGAGGCCCTAGCCTCCAGCCTTGGAGAGGAGCTGCTTCAAATGGTTGAAACCTTGAATGCCCTCAGGCCCTGCTTCCACCCAGAACAATGATCTCTGTTGAGTTCTCTGGTTTCTAGGCAACAGGAAGCCCTCTGCCTAAGTAACACACAGAAAGCCTTAGTAGAGGTGCCTCTGTGACCTCTAGCTAGGCAGGACAAAGGGCCAGTTCTTCTTGCCTTGGAGATGGAATGGGAAGGACAGCACTGCATCATTGTCTGTAGAGAAACAAGAGTAGCCTAGTGTTCTAGCCTTTGGCCTGCAACAGTGTCTGTTTTATCTGCTGACCTCACAGGGTTGGGGGTGGAGTTGTGCTTCAAGACTCCTTTGGCTTTGATGCAACCCTGGGGAGAGTGTCCTTTCTTCCCACAAGGGAGGCCCATGCTGGCCAAGCCTAATAAGAAAAAATCATCATTCCATCATTTGATGGTTCTTGGAGAGAGCCTAGCTGGGTTTCCTCTCCCTCAGGGAAACACTACTAGTTGTAGAGGTAATCAAAATTTGGTTGAATAAGTTAGGGCATGATATGCAAAGACACAGAAGTCAGTGTCTTGAAGGAAGTTATGTTCATCCTCACAGGTTTGTAGAAATAGGTGTTGCTATGGTTGGGGTCACATAGAAAGCTCCGCAGTGAGTCAGGAGACAGAGGGACAGAGGTACGTAGAAAGAACTTTCATTGTTGCTATGAAAAACCCAAGTGACATTGGTGAGCAGGCAGGGGATTGGTTAGTATGAATAATGACAGTAAGCTCGGCCACAGAGCTGTTTGTAGGACTCTGATCCCAGGGTGGTTAGACCAAGCAGCAGTGTCTAAGAGTGAGGCATCATAACTCCATAGAAAGATGGTTCTAGGGCTCAATCTCCCTGGGAAGGAAAACAGAAAACGTGGTGGTAATCCACCTATTCCCAAGGTTCAGTAGAACATCATGTGTCTGCTCTCAAGGTCATTCTTAGCACTTCTCTTATCTGTTTGGAATGTGAAGTCAGCATCAACGCCTCCTTTGGGGAGTATTCATCTCTGGGGTACCTGTTAGAACTACTCTCTTCTCGTAATAGGACCATCGATCTACTTGTAGATCTGTGACACATTCTGAATGAGTTGTGTTGTGTCATCTCCTCCCAATATCCAAGAGCTTCTTGAGGATTCATTTTGTCTTATTTCTTTTTCAACCTGGGCTACAGGCCTGACATGCAGAACAGATACTATATATGTTTGACAAGATGGTGGTTGAGAAGGAAACGTGTCTTTTAAGTATCTCCAGACTTAAGGGGGTTACTGTGTTTTCTTAGTTAGTATCCCTCTGGAGAAAATAGCAGGGCATATGAAGTATGGAAATAATGCAAGCCACTCATGTTCTCATAACTAACACTATAGGTGGTCTTCCCCTGGTCAAAGAAGAACTGCCCTTGCACAAATTCCAGTACGTAGACCTTGGGGAGCCCTTCAAGACCTGAACTTCATGTAATATGTATGTGGAGACTGTCCTAAGGGAAGAAGTGAGTCAGACTTTGGAATTTCTCCCAACTCAGAATAGGTTAAAGCCTTAGAACATATGCTCCTTGCCAAGGCTGTTGTGGTAGTTTGAATGAAAATGGCCCCCATAGGCCTATAAGGAGTGATACTATTAGGACATATGGCCTTGTTGGAGTAGGTATGGCTTTGTTGGAGGAAGTGTGTCACTAGGAGGTAGGCTTTGAGGTCTCAGATATTCAAGCTAGGCCCAGTCTAGCCTACTGTCTCTTTCTGCTGCCCGCTGATCCAGACATAGAACCCTCAGCTACCTCTCCAGCACCATGTGTACATGCATGCCACCATGCTTCCCACTATGACAATAATGGACTAAACTTCTGAACTGTAAGCCAGCCTCAAATAAATGTTTTCTTTTATAAGAGTTGTGGAAGTCATGGTGTCTCTTCACAGAAATAAAACCCTAACTAAGACAGCTGTTTTCATAAAGCTGATCTTTACCTCCCACCTTGAGGCTGTGCTGAGCTGTGTGAACACTGTCCTCATCAGAGTTATCCCTGTGCCCTTCTTTCTCCCATAGCTGTTGATATTGGATCGCTCATAGGTTCGTCTCACAATCCCCATACTTAGTACTGACCATAAGTTGCGAGTAGTTTGAGACATTTGGTATTGTAAGCCTTATAGTAAAATTTGATTTTGATCCTGTTTCCTGTGTATCAGAAGTGGTCCTCCACATGACATTTTATGCCAAATGCCTCAGGGGATATAATGAACATTTTGAATGACCTAGATTAGGGGTTTTCCCAGTTCTTTATTCTCTCCTAACTACCCTGCCTGACTGCCCTGTCCTAGATTATTTGCTGGGAGAGTATTCAGACACTAAGGAAAGCCCCATTAATAGTATCGTTATCAGCAGTAATAGCAACAACACCACAGACAATCATTTTCTCAAGAAGAATGCCAGCCATGTCAGAAGCCAATGTTGTGACTTGGCTTGTGTATGAGGTGGGTACATTTTATTGACTCATACATGAAACTATGACTGTTTAGGTTCCTGTATAAGAAAAGAATCAATAGAATGATTACATATTCTATATATTGAAAGGGGGCTCATTGCATTGCTTCCAGTGTAGTTTGTTTTTATTGTCAACTTGACACAGAGTTATCTGAGAAGAGGGAACCACAATCAAGAAAGTATCTTCATAATATTGTCCTCTAAGCAAGCCTGTGGGACATTTTCTTAACTGGTGATTGATATGGGAAGGCCCAAGCCATTGTGGGTGGGGCCACTCCAGGAACATATAAGAAGGCAGGCTGAACAAGCAAGCCCGTCAGTGAGCAGCATTCCTTCATGGCCTCTGCTTCAGTTCCTGTTTTGAGTTACTACCCTAACTTCCTTCAGTGATGGAGTGTGACTTGGGAGTTGTAAGAAGAAACAAACTCTTTTCTCCCTGAGAGGCTTTCTGTCATGATGTATACCACAGCAGTAGAAACCTTAACTAAGATAATTGTCTTACATGATTAGATGTAGAATAGTCCAATTGTGGTGTTCTTCACACTGGAGATGTTAAGAAACTGGTAGCTAGTCCTCTCAATGGTCCTACTTTGGTTCTGGAGAGCTGGAGGACTCCTGGGGAGCCACTGGTCTTCATTTTACATTGGAGTGCTTCAAAAGTATGGTTCTGATATCAGTGAAGGAATATAGTAGCAGCAGCAACAGCAGCAACGGCAGCAGGAGGGTACATGAACTTGCTGAAAAGACACAAAAACAATGAAATAAAACTTAAAGCTTTTGCCTTGGATCTCCTTTTATCTGAGGTGCTCATACTTAGGGTGTCTCTTCTCATTATAAGTAACATAATCAGGAAAGTTCCTCATAGATGTGCCCAGCAACTTAAGTCTTAGTTGATCTCCGATCCAGTCAAGTTGACAACCAAAATCACACATCACAGGTAGGCACTTTCAATTTCCCTATCTTCCTTTCAAAGGAAGAAAATGGGGCACAGAGAATTGAAGTTGTTTACCTAAGGTCATATAGCTAGTGAGTGGAGACCCAGATGTTAGACTTTGGTGTGCCCTCCTTCCACGCTCACACGTAGCTTCACACTGTGTTGCAGAGTGCCTAACTAGAAACGTGGCCTATGAACACCCAATGTCTGTTCTCCCCATTGGTCTTACAGCACGCTATCTTCTTCAGCAAGGCACATAGACTTGCGGTTGTTGATTTCTAGAGAGTGAGCTCTGTGAGAGAAAGATTCAGACCACCAGGATCCATGATAACCTCAGAGCCTGACAGAGCAGATGGACATAACGGATAAAGTTAGAGGACCACACGGGGCTTGGCTCTTATCCAGTTTTGTCTTAAGATATAATCTTGTACTTGACCTGTGCCAGATTGACAGTGTGACAAGCCCTGTCTTCTTCATGTTCCTGCTCTCTTACCCTGAGTCTAGAAGTAAAAGTTGTGGCAACATGGTAGAACTTGTGGCAGAAAGCCTATTTCTCTGGTTTGTGCTAGACCTCTGTGGGAAATTACACCCGGTGTCCAGCCTTGACTTTTCCTCTCCATTCCCAGAGACTTACATCCCAGAGCTGATCAGGAAGCACAGGCTGAGTTTCACTGGCACTAACATGTCAGCAATGGACAAGAACAAGTCCTTCATCTAGGAGTCTTGCTAGGCACAGTTGAGGTAGGTAGGTCTCCTCTGAGTTAGCTGGGGCCTCCAGGGGTCTCTGAGCTTGGGCTCTAAGGCCTTGTTGTTCCTCCTAATATCCATCCCTGAGAAACCCTTGTCCTGGTGATCTTCTATTTCCTATTCAGCACAGGCATTGGGTGCTTAGGGGTCTTTTTCTTGGCCAAACCAACGTGTTTAAACATAAGCAGGAGCCTTAAGTCTCCTGCTGCAGCTGACAGCTTTTTAGATTCATGGGAGTCACCACTGGAGGACTCTTGCCAGCAATTCCCTAGTCTAAGCCAGATGGACTATCTAAAGCCAAGTTTGAACTGGGCTGCCTGTGTTGGTGAGATGCCTTAGCTAAAGGCTCTTGCTGCCAAACCTGAGGACTTGAGTTTGTTCTCCAGAAACCACACAGTGGAAGGAGAGAACCAACTCTAGAAAATTATTCTCTCACCTTCATATGTACACTGCAGCAACATGCCAACACACACACACACACACACACACACACACACACAAACACACACACAAACACAAACACACACACACAAGCAAACATTGTAGAATTTAGCTCTGTAATTGGTAGACAAAGGACCTCTATGTGACCACTATCAAGACCATCTTAATCCACCCAGCTTCTGAGTGTGATGCTATTGCTAGATCTGTTGATGCAGCCTTGCTACACTGGCCTTCCATAGTAGTGACAGGAGGAAGTACCCCTCTCTCCCTTCCTTGCTCTTTCCCTCCTTCCCTCCCTCCTTCCTTTCCTTCTTCCCTCCCTTCTTCTCTCCCTCCTCCCTTCCCTCTCTTTTTCCCATGCTTCCTCCCTTCTTCATCCTTTCCTTCTTATTTTCCTCTTTCTCTCCTTCCCACCTTCCTTTCTTCCTCAGATGCCAGATACCATCCCAACAGTTAACAAAAGACATAGAGCTTTGCCCTCATAGAGTTTACAGCCATTTTTGTCTCCAACTCTGGTCTTTGTCTTCTCATAAATGAAACAAATCCAAGGCTTCCAAGCATGGTGGTGCTTCAATGGCAATCTTGACTGGCTGCAGCTGTGGTGGTAAAGCTGTTCTCTCTCTGTCTCTCTCTCCCTCTCTCTCTCCCCCTTTCTCCACCACTCACAGGGGACAAGAAACATCAGCATCCTCAGTCACTTGTGGGTTACCCACAGGTTCCCAAGGTGGACTTTGTCAGGTGGGTTTCTGGAATGTTCCAGATACATTCACATTACAGGTATCCTTGTAACTTGATGCTCTGCACCCTGCCATACATAGCCTGTGGGATAAACAGGAAGGCTTGTGTTACCTGGGTGTAGGAGGACTTCTTCAATAGTGGTTTCCTTTTGCTGGGACTAAACACCAAAACAATTATTGTTTAATTTCCAGGGAAAGGAGCACCAGAGGAGACATGGTATGACCTTTCTTGTGTCTGTATCTATAGATAGAGATATACAGACATTGGAATTTATTTCCCCAGGGAGACAAGTGGCACTGTGCTGCCAGCTGGGCTTGTGTTTGGAGCTGTGTTTGTGTACAATGTTATGTGTAATTTATTTCCCCAGGGAAGATCAGCTAAGATGGCGCATCTGATTTCTAGTAAAGGCTTTTTAAAAATAAGCCAAACTACCCTCCACAGTGGAAGGAAAATTGTCTCCTGCAGCCAGCTGCCTCATTTGACTGATTACTTTGAGTCTCACAGTGACGCTACAGAGGACTGGGATTGTGGTCCCTGCATTCCTCTGCCCCTCCTAACTCAATTGTCTCCAGCCCTCTTTGTATTGTTTTTTCTGACTAGGGGTCAGTGGAATAGGCTACTGCTGACCAAGGCGCCAAAGATATCCACAGCTGGGTGAACTGATGGCTGGTGTTTCTCTCTCTCTCTCTCTCTCTCTCTCTCTCTGGCTTGGGAGAGTATTATTTTTGGTTGATATTCCTGAAACTGGCTTTGGCCCACTGTTAACTAAAGGAAGGGAAGTCCCACCTCATATTGCCAATTCTACATTTCCAAGCAAGATATATTCAGTGGGAGGTTCTCCAGACCCCACAGTAATATGCATGGCTATGTCTCTGGTCCTTCTTCAGGTCTGATGACTGAGAGACTAGAAGCTGTAGATGGCATTACTTAGCAAATGCAATGCTAACTTTAACTTGGTAAATGCAGTAGGCACCACTGTCTACCCTCCTGTTGCAGTTGCTATAGTAATCATATATTTCACTTGGGTCATTGCTTTTGATTTTCCTTGTACATTTATATATGCTTTGTCCGGGAGTAAAGGTGAGGTTTCTCCTCCCTCAGTGCCTTCTCTTTGGTTTCTTCTCTTTGAGTGTTTCACCTTTTCTTCCCTCCTCTGCTTTTAGGATCTCCCTGTATGTTGGTTCAAAAATGAACCATGTACGCCTCATTGAAAGCCGTGAGCCATAAGTTCTCAAGGACTGCCCCAGGTACTTCTGTGAGAGGTGAGTTTGTGACTAAGTTGGTGTGATTTCAGGAATTTCTGAGAAGCTATGACGAACACCAAACATTCAATAACCCAGGTGTCACGGCATCTGAAACTCCCTCACAAGATCTCATACACTATTGTATTTAAAAGTAGTAAACATTTGTTACTTTTACATTAAAAAAGAAAATTACGGATTCCTGTATTATACCACATTTAATGTAATGTATTGTGAAATGATTACATCAAGCTAATTAATTTATCATCTTGTAGACATAATATTTGAAATCTGCTGTCTCAGCAATTCTCAAACGTACAGTGTATATTAACTATGGCCCTAGTGGTGTGAAAATCTACAGGCTATAAACTTCATGTTTAATGGAATCTCTATACTCTTGGACCAATGTCTCCTTCTCACATCCCTTACCAGACCCTATTAATCAGTGTTCTACTCTCTAGCTTTGTGAATTTGACTCTTTTAGATTTCCCTCAAGTGATCATGAACTATTTATCATTTTGAAAGTGGCTTATACCACTCAGTGTAATGTCCTTCAGTCTAATCAACGTTGTAATGATAGATCTCATGTTTGTAAGGCAGAGTATTAGTCTACTTTATTACACACACACACACACATACACACACTCTACACTGCTCACTGCAATATAAATATCACATTTTTTAGGTTGACTGTTTCTTAGCTATTCTGAATAGTGAACATGGGACTATAGATGATCTTTAATTTGGTAGATGCAGTAGGTACCAGTGTAGACCCTCCTGTTCCAGTTAGTATAGCAATTAAAGTCAGTTGACAGACTGGCTTTATTTCTTTTTAGACATGTTTGTTAGAGATTATTGGTTCATATGTTAGTTATATTTTGTAATTTTTAAAAAGTATCTCTGCCCTGTTTCACATGTTGGTTATACAAACTAACATTTCTTTTTTTAATCTCAAACCCTCATTGATGCCTGTTATTAGCATTAATTTTATAGTAACAGCTACTCTAAAAGGGATGAAATAGTGTGTTGTTGTACTTTAAATTTGCGTTTCCTTTGCTGATGCAAGAAGATGATGAATTTGAAGCCAGTCTAGGCTTTACAATCAGACTCTGTCTTCAAAACCAAAACAAGGGCTTCGGAAGTAGCTCATTTAGTGGAATGTTGTTGCAAGCATGAGGATCTGAGATTAATCCCCAGAAACCACATAAAATTTTAAAAAGTTAAGCAAAAGGTCTTGGGAAGCTGAGATAGGCAGTTCTCTAGAGCTCACTGCCCAGCCAGCCTTGCCTACTAGGCAAGTTCCAGGCCAGTAAAAAAGCTTCATAAGAAAAGATGGATGGCTTCTGGATGGAACCTCTCAGAGGACAGTTATGCTAGGCCTTGGTTCTGGGTTACCTCACTCAGAATGATATTTTCTGGATCCATCCATTTGCCTTTAAAATTCACAATGGCCTTCTTTTTAATAGCTGAGTAATATTTCATTGTGTAAATGAATCATGTGTTTTTATCCATTCTTCAGTTGTGGGACATCTAGGTTGTCTCCAGTGTTTGGTTATTATGAATGAAGCTGCTATGAACATAGTGGAGCACGTGTCCTTTTGGCAAGGGAGAGCATCTTTTGGGTGTATGCGCAGGAGCAGTAGAGCTGGGTCTTGAGGTAGAACTATTTTCAATTTTCTGAGAAACCACCAGATTGATTTTGAGAGTGGCTGTACAAGTTTGCGCTCCCACCAGCAATGGAGGAGAGTTTGCCTTGTGCTACATTCCCTACAGCACATGCACTCCCTTGAGTTTTTGATCTTAGTCATTCTGACTGGGTGTAAGGCGGAATCTCAGAGTTGTTTTGATTTTCATTTCCCTGATGACTAAGGAAATTGAACATTTTAAAAAGTGTTTCTTGGCCATGAGAGATTCCCCTATTGAAAATTCTCTGTTTAGCTCTGCACTCCATTTTTAACTAATATATTCGGGTTGTTTGTGTCTAAATTCTTGAGTTCTTAATATATTTTGGATATTAACTCTCTGTCAGATGTATGGTTGGTGAGATCTTTTCCAAATCTATAGGCTGTCATTTTGTCCTATTGACAGTGTCCTTTGACCTACAGAAGCTTTTCAGTTCCATAAGATCCCATTTATTAATTGTTGATCTTATGCTTGACCTATGGGTGTTCCGTTCAGTGACAAGTTGTCTCATGTGCCAATTGAGTTCAAAGCTATTCTCCACTTTCTGTTCTATTAGATTTAGTGTATCTGGTTTTATGTTGAGGTCTTTGGTCTACTTCAACTTGAGTTTTGTGCAGGATGATAAATATGGATCGATTTGCATTCTTCTACATGCTGACATCCAGTTAGACCAGCACAATTTATTGAAGATGCTCTCTCTTTTCTATTGTATGGTTTTGGTTTCTTTGTCAAAAACAAGTGTCCATAGGAGTGTGGCTTTATTTCCATGTCTTTGATTTGATTCCCTTAATCAGTCTGCCAATTTATACTAACATCATGCAGTTTTTTTATTACTATTGCAACCGATTGAACAGATACAGAGACCCATAGCCAAATGTTAGATGAAGCTCAGAGAGTCTTGTGGAAGAGTTGGGGGTAGGATTGAAGGACCTGAATAGGACAGGGACTCCAAAGGAAGACCAACAGAGTCAACTAACCTGGACCCTTGGGGCCTACCATGTTGGCACCTTGCCAGCAGGTCCAGGAGAGAAGGCCTGGTCCCACCGGGTCTCTCCCAGTCTTCCAGGGCTGAGCGGGATGGTGAGTGTCAATGGCCCAAAAGAAACACACTGGGTCAGGAGTCTTGTAGAAGCAGGAACTCAACTTTATTGCATCAGCCTCTCACTTATATAAACTTGGAGCAGAGGGAGGAGGAGTTTTGGTGGGGTGAGATGACATAGGGGGCGGGGAAGGATGACAGAGGGTATGGGGTGACTGATGGAGCCAGTGGCAAAGCTCTACATTAGCAATGGCAGGGCAGGGGGCCAAATACGTCTTGCTCAGTCACTCCAGTAGGGAAGTGACTGAAATAGGTCTCAAAACTTGAGCCAGGCTTAGGATCTCCCACAAGGCCACAGAAACTCGAGCCAGGCTAGGGTTTGTCCTCAAGGCCCAGACCAAGGCCCTGAAATGGGGCCCAACACTACCACAGACTGAATCAACAACCAAAGAGCATACCCAGGCTAAATCTAGACCCCCTAACATATGTGGCAGATGTGCAGCTTGATCTTCATGTGGGTCCCCCAACAACTAGAGCTAGGGCTGTTCCTGAATCCGCTGTCTGTCTGTGGACCCCATGTCACCTTGTCTGGCCTCAGTGGTGTAGGATATGCCTAGTCTTGCAGTGACTTGATGTGCTAGGGTGGGTTGATACCAAGAAAGGAGCCTCATCCTTCTCAGAGGAGAAAGGGAGCATGGGATGGGGGAGAGGAGCTGTGTGAGTGGGGAACTGGGAGGAAGGATGGGGCTGATATTGGAATGTAAAGTGAACAAATAAATAAAATAATGAAAAAAATGGATGGCAACTGAGGAATGACATCTGAGGTTGTCCTCTGGCCTCCACATGTATGTATGAATGTGTAAATATACACACCTCCGTGTAACCTACTTATATATGAAAGTGCATGTGCACATGAGCACAGCACACACTCCTAAAACAACAACAAAATCTATAAAACAAGTAAACAATATAAGCCTAATCAACCAGACTAAAAATAGCCCAAACCAATTTATTTCTTGCTCTTGAGTTGTTTGAGTTCCTTATGTATTTGTATATCAACAGCTTATCAAATGTGTGCTTAGCAAACGTCCAGTATGTAAATTGTCTCTTTCCTCAGTCGGCTGTGCAGTGGCTGTTTGGTTTGATATTATCCCATTCATCTATATGTGCTTTTATTGCCTGTGCTTTTGGGAACATTCCAAATATCGTTGCCAAGACTAATGTCAAGAAGCTTTCCCCATATGTTTTTTTCAAGTAGTTTTTCATGTACTGGTCTTACATTTATGTTTTTAACCATTTTATCCATGAAGTAGGAGAATTTCATTGTATTGCCTGCGGATATCCAATTCTCCACCACTGTTTATGGGAGAGACTGTCCTTCTCCCCATTGTGTGATCTTGGCATCTTTCTCAAGGATCACTTGGCTGTAGATTTGTGGTTTATTGTCTGTTTATGCTAGCACCCTGCTGTTTTAATAGCTTGGTAGCATCTTTTGAAATCAGGTGGAGTGAAGCTTTCAGCTTTGTTCTTTTCATTCAAGAAATGGCTTTGGATATTTGTGAGTCCTTGTTATTCCACACAGACTTTAATTTTTGTCTATTTCTATGAGAATTTTCTAAGAAATTTCATTGAATCTATGAATTGCTATGAGTAGCTTGGGCATTTTTGTGAACATATTAATTCTTTCAATCTTTGAACATGGGATAATTTTCCATTTATTTAAATCTTCTACAATTTCTTTCATCCTTTTTTTTAATGGAACAGTTTTGGGTATATACATTTTCTTAAAGCTTTGTAATTCAGTCTGGCCTACAACTCTATAGCTCAGAACAGCTTCAAACTTGTAATCCCCCTGCCTTGTCCTTCTGAGTAAGGATTATATGAATATACCAGGATGCCTGGAGAATGTACAGATCTTTTACCTTACTGATCACATTTGCCATTGAAGTACTTTTAAACTACTATAATAGACAGTTTAAATTTTTTTTAACAGTACACTGTTGTAAAGAAACACCAGCAGTTTTTTCAGGTTGATCTTGTATCTTCTAAATTTACTTCATTTTTTATTATTCATTTTTCCTCATTATTCTTTGTTTCTAGAAAAAAGATTTGTGAATGTGAATTGTGTATACATGTGTGTGTATGTGTGTGTGTGTCTCTCTCTGTGTGTGTTTGTATGTATGTCAGTAATTTATAAGGTGCTCTTGGAGGCCAGAAAAGGGCACTGGATTCAGTGGAACTAGAGTTATACGCAATTATGAGTGGCTATGCAGGTGCGGCAAAGAACTCTAGTTCTTTGCAGGAGAAACAAGTGCTCTTACCCACTGAGCCCTCCCTATCTCTAGCCATTCATTTATTACTCTTAGCAGGTTTTCTCAGCATAGAGTCTCTGGAATTTTCTGTATGTAAAATCATGTAATCTGCGACCAAAGTGATTTAGCTTGTTTCTTTCCTAGTTGGATATTGGATGCCATTGATTAGTTAACTAGTCATGCACTTATTATTTTTCTTGCTTAACTGCTTTGGCTAGGATTTCATGGATGGTGTTGAATATAGTGATGAGTATGAGATCTGTCTCCCTAAAGAAAAGGTAGAGAAGATCATGCTTTGGAAGAGATCTGTTGTTCCAAGGCTCTGTATAGGAAATAATGATTGTCTTGGTGGATGCTGCTGGTTTTGGGGAAAGACCAAGGAGCACCTGAGTCCTGGCTGGACTGAAAGGTGCAGGAAAGGAGGAGGGGCAAAGAACTGTTCTTGCTTATGATGTCTATGTATTCTTTTATTGAGGAAGAGTCTTCCTTGGTGGCCTGCTCCACAAATCTTGAAAGGCAGCAGGAAAGTCACACAAAAACCCTGAGTACTCTGTGGGCTGGGAATAGTTTCCCCAGGTTTCCTCAGCCCTGCTGAGCAACTATTGCCTATATGCCGGTGTTGAAGGAGGCTTCTCTGAGTGCTGCTGAGGAATGGTGATGAGACACGGTCATATTTTTTTCCAATTGGATTTGTATTATAACCTAAAAGGAGAGAGAATGTAGAAATTGTCTTCACCAGGGGAAGAGAGGCAATCTTGGGATGAGCATAGAACTGGGGCTAACTGTGTAGAGTCCAGGGGGATATGGTCACAAAGAAGCTGGAGAAATACTTTAGTCTGCGTTTTCTCCAGATTTAGTCCTGAGCCAAGAACCTCACTGAGAAATGGTCATTTGTTTGTATAATGATCCCAAGCAACACAGAGGCAGAAAACAGCAAAGGGTATGATGTTAAGCAGCTAACATCTATGATAAACTCATCCTTAGTCCTGCTGGGGTACTCTGAGTGAGTATTGAACACAAGGGCAAGTAACCCCACCCGAAGAAAGAAATACATCCCCCCGTCATAACCTGTCTACTCTTCCATGCTGGCTTCTTGTAGGTACATTAACTCCCTGACACTTCTGAGTTATTCAAGGGGGAGAGCTGCAGGTGTGGTGGGTGCAAGCGCTGGAACAGCAAGTGATCAGGGAATGTAGTCGGTGAAGTAATGGTGAAGTTATGTCTCCACTGCTTCTTGAACAGGTTGATTTGTTTTTTATTTTGTGTAAAAATATAAAAAAGACAGTAGGAAAGTTAGTGAGGCAGATCAAAGTGTTTGCTGCTACAGTTGAATCTGAGGTAGCCATTGATATTTTTTTTCATATCATTCTTCCACCAACAATTCCAAATTGTCCTCACAGTCAGCCAACATTTCTGCTCTACTTTGCTTATCTGGTGGGATGAACTGAGCATTATCCTCCAGGGTTGAGTTCCTTCTTCAACTTTGTCAGGCCACTGGTTGAGATTGTTTGCCTATTCTGGGTTGTCAGTGAGCCCAGAAGCACAACATAGTACCCTTAGGAAATTGTTTAAGAGTAAAATATGCTTTTCTGTCTCTTGATGCAGTAGAAACCCTTGTGCTTATGACAGTGTTAATCTCCACCCTTATTTCTTTCTGTGCTGTTATATCAGCACAAGAAGGCCCAAAGCATTCAAGATCTTATATTGACAGAGAAGCCTTTCCTCTCTGCCCTGTTTAAGATATCTTTGTGTTCTGGATACCAAAGGATATCAGATACCAAATGTTCAGAGACAGGAGCCACCAAGCCTTCAAGTGATCCTAGATGTGGAGGTGAGAAGGGTTACCTCTTCTATCTACCCTTGGTTTTCAGACCTATGTGTTTTAGTACTTAAGGCAGTACCATCATAAAGTAGCCATTAGTTCACATATGTGTTGTATTTTGATCAGTGCCCAATTTTTGTGAGTATCATGACCAAGTTGGTAATTAGATGAAACTGTGAGAAGCTGTTGTAAAATTGCAGAACAGCAAGTTATAAGAAGTGGTCACATGGCAGGGTGCTGGGTCCCATGGTCCTGAACCTTCTGCTATACCTCTTTTTATAAGATTTTTTTTTTAAGGCTACACATTTAGATGACATATTCAGAATCAAATAACAGTAAATTACATGTTCTGTAGCCTGTAGATAGTGGTTCTTTCAAGACACTACGGGCCAAAAAGGCAATGACACTCGTAGACTATATATCAATACAGTAGCACAAACACATCTTCTAGAGTGGTAGGATTATAATATGCCATTAACTAGGCAGAAAATGTGTGCTTATTTTACAGCATGTTGAGAGCTAAGCATTGGTCCAAAGGGGCCATTTATATCTTTGTAAGTAGCTAGATCTGCTTTAGTAATAAATAAATAAATAAATAAATAAATAAATAAATAAATAAAAATGTCCATTGGCAGTCTCTGCCTGTCACCCTGGCCCCACCTACTGATTGGTCAAAGGTGACATAGAATTCTCTTTGTATGGTTTTCTAATGCTTCTTTTATGAGATGTTTTCTGTGACCATTGAGAATGACCCACTTATTGTCTTCATATTCTAATATTGCTCTTTTGGTTACAGCCAGCTAAAAATTAACTATTGCTTATGAGTATATGAATGTAACTCTAGGCTTCTCCTCTTGCCATATCAGATTTGTGAACAGTTTAAGGGATCTGAAGAGAATTTCCCTTCTTGACTGACTTTCAGACGTATGTATCCCTGTCTCAGTCTATAGGAGAGAGTTGTTCATTTTAGTCCAGTGGTTCCCAACCTTTCTAATGCTGTGACCCTTTAAGACAGTTCCTCATGCTGTAGTGAGCCCCATTCACACAATAATTTTCATTGCTAATTCACAACCATAATTTTGCTACTGCTATGAATCATAATGTAAATAATTTTGGAGATAGAGCTTTGCCAAAGGGATTGTTGCCCACAGGTTGAAAACTGCTGTGTTAGTAAATTGAACTGACTTATTGGATCCAGAAACAGAGATTTCTTTCTCCATAGGCTGATAACGGGAAAGTCACTACAGGTATTAGTAGGGACTCACACATAAGATCTTGGTGACTTGTTTGTGTTCTCTGAACTTGTTTGTGCATGATCCCAAACGTGCCACTGCTTTTACATGATAGACTGCTTCAGTGTTCATGAAAATTATGGCTTCATGAATGTTGACTACTCAGATCATGATAGATAGCTCTGTTCTTATGGTTCCTTGATACTCCATGTTTAGTCTCTGCTAAGACCCAATGGTGAGCTTGAAGGTGCTTCTTTAATAGTCTTTTCATCATGCAGACACTATAGACTTGCTCCAGAAATCTAGGGCTTTGTTTAATGATTTTCATGTTTGAGCCCAGCAGAGTCCACATGATACTACCACCTATCCCAGATATTCCTAAACATCATAAAATATGCCTGGTCTTATGGTACTAAATCTGGGGTCTCTCTCTCTGAAAGGAGAGATATTCAAGTTTGTTACTAGTCTGTTTTCTCTTCACTCAATGAAATTTCTGATGGTTGGACTTAATTCAGCTCACAGTTGTGGATGCTCAAGGGCATGGAACTAGCCTCATCCTGGTGCTGGTTATGATTTCATGGAGGTCAATACAACAATAATGGGAGCAAGTGTGAGAGGGAGTGGTGTTCTGCAAGTCAGGAAGCCGAGGAAAGTGGTATGGATCATTCCAGGAAACCAGTATCAATGACATAAGGACATATCACTGTACTTAAAGATTCAGCCATTCATTAACATTGCTAGGGTGTGGCCCAAGCCTTCAACACATGAAGCTAAAAAATATGCTAAAACCAGATTCAAACTACAGTAAGGTCTAATGATTTCTCCTCTACCTTGGAGAAAAAATAATCTCAATATGTCTCTGATCAATGAACCTTTACAATCTGTGTGATGTGACAGTCTCTGAGTCTTTGTAGGGCTTATCTTCCATCCCAGGTACCCGTAATCTTACCAGAAAATTGCCACTTCCTGTTCACCAGTATTAATATGATAATGCTATCAGTATAATGGACCAGTCTTGATATGTGTGTAAAGTTCCGATAATAGAAAATGCTTTGAGCTACACAGTGACAGAGAGCAGAAGAGTTAAACAGATCAGGGATAGTTATTTACGTGTAGAGCTTTGCCTCACAAGTGAGCTGGTTCTGATTCTTCCAAAAGAGTGCATATGCCAGACTGAAAACTGTATACAAAAGGGCCAGAGGATGTGTAGCTCTGTTCTCTCGAATATATCCAGTGGTACAGCTGCAATTGATGTACCCGATTACTAGTCTACTGTCACGTGCTATGAACCATCTGTTTTTTAACACACACACACACACACACACACACACACACACACACACACACACAC
>NW_021621022.1:9695869-9711862 GCF_004785775.1 Grammomys surdaster
CACACACACACACACACACACACACACACACACACACACACACACACTCACTTACTTTAGATCTAGTCCCCGCATATGAGGAAACATTTGTCTTTCTGAGTCTTATTTTGCTTACCATAGTGATCTACGCTACCCATTTATCTGCAAATGGCACAGCTACGTTTTCTTTAAAATTTTAAAATATTTATGCGTATGGACATATTTATCTGTGTACCATGCACATGTTTGTTGCCCAGAGAGACAAGAAGAGTGTTCAGATGCAGTTATATGTGATAGAGGGAAGCCTTAGCTAACATCCTCTGCAACAGCAATGTGTACACTTAATTGTTGCATCATGTTTTCAGTCTCCATATTTTCTTTCTACAAACATCTGTGGATAGGCATGTAGACTGGCCCATTCCTTAGCTATTGTGAAGAGAATAAACAAAGGTATGCAAGGATCTCTATAGTATGCTGATTTTTAGCTTATAACTGGGTAGCTTGGCTGGCTCATGTGTTAGCTCTACTATCATGTTTTAAAACAGGCTACATACTGTGAGAACTAGTTTACATCCTCAGATGCACTGAGCGGACCCTTTTCTCCACCCATTTAAAGCATTCGCTGTCAATTATTTTCTTAACAGTAGATATTCTGACTGGTGTGAGATGGCATTTCAAAGCTTATTTTTTTTTAAAGAAAGCTTTAACTTGCTTTCTCTGATGGTTGAGGATGTCGAATGCTTTCAAGTATTTATTATACATTTATAAATTTTTCTTTTTTGTGATGTGTGCATGTGTGTAAGAAGATAAATATAATATATATGATACACACACACTTGTGTGCTTGTGTGTCTGCATGTATGTATTCATGTGCTCAGTAACACTTATTGATTTGAGTATATTGAACGAAACTTGCATCCTCACAGTGAAGTGATCTTGATCATGGTGTATGATCTCAATGTCTTCTTGAATTAAGTTTGCCAAAGTTTTGTTGAGGATTTTGCATCTATACCCAATCAGGGAAATTGGTCTATAGTTTTCTCCTCTCTCTCTTTCTCTCTCTCTCTCCCCCTCCCTTCCTTCCTCCTTCCCTCCCTCCCCCTCTCTTATCTTGGTTTGTTTTATGTTGTTGTAATAGACAGATTGAGTAATTTGTAAAGGACAGAAATCCATTCTTCTGTAAGTCTCACCTGGCAAATCTAAGATTAAAGCAGTAGCATTCATGAGGGTATTCTTGGTGTGTCTCCACATGACAGAAGACAGACGGACAAATGAGACAAAGCCCGAATCTCAACATGTCAGAAGTGCATAAGAGCAAGAGAACCTATCTTGAAAGCACTGTTAATGAAATTTAAATGTGTTTATATGAAAGTATAACTTTCACTAAATAAATACATCCTCCAAGACCACAATACCCAACACTGATATACTAGGGTTTTAGTCTTAATATGAAAATTTGAGGGAGCAAAAATAATCAAACTATAGTGGGTGGGTAAGTGTGTATATTTGCATGTCTGAATATGTTGGTATGAGTAACCATACACATGGAAGTATGAATGTGTTTGATGCAAGCGTGTACATTTGAGTGTGGTATGTGTGTGCTTGAATAGCATGACTTTAAGTATATAGGTGGATGAATCTGTTGGTATGTTTGAGTGTGTGGGTACATTTCAATGTATGTGGGCATTTCAGTTTATGTGAGTGTATAGGGTAAGGGGTTGGCAGGGAAGCCTCTACTTGCCCATTTTCTTCTGGTGACTCTACTCTAAAAGTCAGGGATAAGTCCTATAAACTGCTAGATGTACTCATCTAGATTATTAACTCAGAGACCTGGCAACTGACAACCAGTCCACTGAGGGAGAGATTTGCAATGTGTCACATGACATTTCTGTGCTCCACATTCTAACAGGATGATGTTTTCATAACAGATTTAAAATGCTCAAGTCCTGAATTCAACCTACAGTTTTTGTAATGCTTGGGAATTTTTTTATTCCCAGCATACACATTTTTGCAAAATGCTCCAAGGTCCTTTTGGGAATGGCACAGAAATATTAAAACTGTATATATTTTTTCTGTGACATTTCCAGGCTTCTTGGTAAAGCAGCTTATTGTGTTATTGATGGTATTTTTACTAAGAACCATCTCAGATCTGGAGACCAGATGAGGGAATTACAGTTTTCCTTTGATTTACCCCTCTTGATCATATTTTTTTGTTATGTAAACTAAGCAAGACCTTTGTTGACCAAGTGTACTGGTCTCACCTCTGGGAACATCATGACTGTTAGTCAATGCAGCAGCTCCCTGGAGGTCTCCATGGGTCATCATTATCATCCCAGTCTTACTCCTATCATGAATAGGATTCTCTTTGCTTCTAACTTAGCCCTGGCTATTCCAGAATCATAGATCTACTGACGCATGAAAGCAGCCTCAGCCTCAGCATCAGCCTCAGCCTCAGCATCAACACCAGTATCACCATCACCCACTTTTTTTTTCTGATCTTAGATAATTGCCACTACTACACCTTCTATTTTTAATTGGTTATTTTATTTATTTACATTTCAAATGTTAACTTCCTTCCAGTTTTCCCCTCTGCAAACCCCCATCCCACCCCCCTCCTCCTGATTCTATGAGGGTGCTCATTCATCCACCTACCCACTCTAACCTCACCACTCTAGCATTTCACTGTGCTGAGGCATCAATCCTCCACAGGACCAAGGGCCTCCCCTCGCACTGATGCCAGATAAGGCAACCCTTTCCTACATATGCAGCTGGATCCATAGGTCACTCCATGTGTATACTTTGGTTGATAGTTCAGTCCCTGGGAGCTCTGGTTAGAAGGACTAAAGGGGTTTGCAACCCCATAGGAAGAGCAACAATATCAACCACTGTACTTCTAATCACAGTGGCCCAAAATTTTGCTTTAGTGAAGAAATGCAGACAGGAAGGGAGGGTCCTCTAGGACATCCTCAGGGAGCATAGTAATCAAGTTTCTTATCAACTAAAAAAATTTACTCTAGCAAGTTTACTTCTTTGAGCTTCTTGTACCTTCTTCAGTGAATTAAGTTAGTTCTGGCATTTCCACTTCATGTACTGTAGACCATTAGTATCTGGAAGCTTCAAGGAACTATAACAACTTTGTTTTAGATCTGACTCGGATTATCCTTGCCAAGGCAAAAAATACTGAGCTGTGGAAAAGTGCTCTCATGTCAATAAACTGCCTGCAATCCAACTTTGTATTCCAAACCTAGTCTAGTGCGTTCAAGATAAGTACCAAGGACTATTACCTAAGTTCCTTCTTAGATTGTAGCAGCTTGAATTTTTTTCTTGTTAAATAACCCATTCCCTCTAATAAAGGTACTATATTTATCTAGTTGAGTTCTGTGACGACTTTGTCCTAGATACTGATTGAGAGGTAACAAAGAGAGGTGTTGCAGCCTTTGGGGAGTGTAAGCATCCTGTCATGAGCCACTAGCTTCTAGGGAGGTTCTTATATGGATCCAGACAAATGAGTTGTCTTCTCTGCATGTGATAGGTGGGTAGTACTTCTTCTGGTCCCATCAAATTCAAGGAACTTAGGAGATTCTTGTAGGGCACCAACCTATTTTTATTGTGGATGCCATAATTTTACTAATTTCTTGCTATGTCCTGTTGTTAGTATTGAAGACTGTCAGCCAAGCTATGAACACAGCCTCCTTTGTTGCTTTGTCATTCATATGATCAGATGCAGAGTCTGCTTTTCAGTGCACTCTGCTTTTCAGGTGCAAGAGATTGGTTCTTTTCAACATGATCTTGGTTTTTATCTGGACTTTAAGCTGATAGTTCTTCTAAACAGTTCCATCATTAACAGTTAGAACATGGTCAAAGAATGTGTGTGGTGAACAATACTTTGGGGGACTGTGAGAGAGGCTCTAGGAAAAAGGTGCATTTTGTTTCTTGGATTGTTCTTGGATATAATTTCTTACCTCCTGTGATAAACATTTACATTCAACTTATAAGACACGTTTATTCTTGTTGAATGTCAGATCATATTTACAGAACTCAGTCTGGTCAGTATACCCCAAATCTGTATATTCTTTACTGCTTTGTTTTCATGCTTTCCAAGATATAATCTATAGTATGTGCTAGGGAATTGTGTTTAATCTATCCTGAGAAAGTTCTGGGTAAGGGGTGTTCTGTTAATATTCAGTGTGTGCTTACTGGAATTTAAATACATGTTTTTCTGATCATGTTCTTCTGAACTTAAATAACCTTCCTTGGGTCACTGTTTTCTTTGTTGTATTCATGTGTAAAAGTACACTGAAAGTGAAGTAAGATTGTCTATATCATCAGACTGTAGTATGCCCCATTCTTTCAGGTTCTCAGATCCCAGGTTGATCATCACAGGTTAATAATAGTCAACAATTAGTATAGTTAGTATTACTCTAATAGTTTTCAAGCCTAGATGAATGAACTACAAATTATCTGCTACAAAATTCATTGACAAAATAAATTATTAGAAAAATAAAATATATAAGTCTAATTAAAAATTATTATATCTAACACATGCAAAATTATTAAGTCAAAGTTTCCACATGTTTACTTTTGGGTTCTGTACTTAATCTTGTTAGAGACTGGCACTAAACAGTTCATAGGCTGATTCTGGAATACACTTTGAGCAGCACAGTGGGAGACATGCCATATAAAGTTATTGTCTCTATTCCTACCTTTATACTATCTCAATTAGTTTAACCACAGCATTTTAGCAACTGTGATGCCCTAGGATGCTGGTATTGCTTGTGATGCACTTTCCATCAACAGAAGGAGTTTTTTTTTATCAGCTGATCGGCATTTGATTCTCTTTTTAGAGCCTTTACACTGGAGATTTCCTTCATATTCCTATCCTGGAATCACATTTCTTAGAGTAAATTCTCAATAATCATTAAGACAAAAATATGAGTGCCTCTAGTTTATCTTAATGAAGATAAAAGACTTATAAAGGGGAAAAAAGGGCTGTAAAGATATGTTACTATACAAATGATCACTGCTAAAACCTGGGTTGAATTCTACCATGAAGCTTGGTAGCAGATGACAACATTCCTCATATGAAATGAATGCTTTTTATAATTTTGTTTATATTATTTATTAGAAAAAATTCTCATGAAAATTATTTTTGTCATTGGGGGATGGCTGCTGGTTTTTTCTGGTCACATTGACTCAGCATTTCTGATTTTGCCTGTGGATTTCAGACTTGAACGTATCTTCTATTCAGATAGGGACAGGAATTTGATGATTATATAAAAAAAGAGATATGGGAAAGTCACTGACAACATCTGCTATCTCGTGCTGTTGAGAAGTCCATTCAAGGGAGCAGAAACATGATGTCAATCCCAGTCACATACCAAGGCAGTGTGATCCCTGGATATGACAAGTAGCTCATGATAGTCTCAGAGATGCTGAGACAGAAAGCAGGAAAGAAATAGAGTTTATAAAAAGTAGGGTGCAGTTGAATGACTTCTGTCAGTAGCAAAGAATTTTCCAGTAGGGCATGTGAGTTAGAGGAGAGTGATGTATGTTTTTCCACAGGCCTGAACTGGGCATCACTAGGTCATCTCTCAAGAGGGAGATAGGGCAAAGCCTGCACTTTCTTTTTAATTAATGCTTTTTAAAGCGTGCGGAAATATCACCATCTCCCTGAGCTACCTTCCCATTCTTGCTTCCAGAGCGGTAGATTGAATAGTTGTGTTTGGAATCAGATTTTGTTTGAAAAAAAAAATATGGGGCTGGGAAAATGGCTCAGTGGTTAAGAGCACTGACTGCTGTTCCAGAGGTCCTGAGTTCAATTTCTAGCAACCACATGGTGGCTCGGAGTCATCTAAAATGGGGTCCGATGCCCTCTTCTGTCATGCAGATGTATGTGTAGATAGAATACTCATATACATAAAATAAATAAAAAATCTTAAAAAACAAAATGTATGATTTTATTTCTAAAAGAATAATTTCAAACATCTCTCATCTATGGCACTTTTAGATCTACTTTGGGAGAATCTATTTGTCAAGACAGAAGGCCAAACTTTAGGTTGGCTGGCACCCTGTGCCTGAGTTTCCTGGCACATAACAAACACTGATGCAACAGTGCCATCCTGGACTTTTGCTTCTTTTACCTTGTCTGTTAGCCTAGGCCAGGCAGACATTCACACAGGTAACCATGTGTCATTCCAGCTACACATATTTACCTCAGAAAACAACTATGCAAAACACACATTGGAACTTCTGTATAAGGGTATATACCCATTTCTGAATCATAGGGATTTAAGAAGGTCCCTGATAACCTCATTTTCTAGGAAGAAAATAAATGGGCCCCAAACACACAGACTTCTTTCCAAGGGCCTGTGCTTGCCTAGCACCTTGGACAGGGACACACAGAGGCTGTTTCCAAGATGATTTCTCAGGGGAACAATTTACTCTTTGCTTTGTGCATGTCAGCAGAGTTCTTAAATTTCGAGGACAGTTGGATGAAATTGGATGTAACCAATTTGCATCTTCAAATCGGTTTTGTACATACAGGAGCGTGCACAGACATCTCTGGGGACAGAGGGAATGGTGTCTGTCAGCTCATGGGCAATGAAATGATCCTTTGCTTTGCTGTGTCTTTAGGCATGGGCCTAAGTAACCTTGGGCCTCAGTTTCTTTTTTATGCAAATAGGGGGTGGAGTGGGTGATCTCTGAGGTCTCTTAACTTTACTGTTCTATGGTTCTTATATCTGTGGGGCAGTAAGAAAACTAATGGTCCATCTTCTACTGTGAGGCTGAGTTCAAATGGGAGGCATAAAACTGCTTTGCCAAACCTTGACCTCAGACCCAGGCTCTGTTTTGACGTCATGATGTGAGCAGGCCTGGTGATGTGCAGAGCAAGGAAGCAGTGGCCTACATGTGCTGCAAGTTCTGGGAAACTAGAAGTGGCTGTGCATAGGAGCTTGGAGGTCTCTGAGCCTCCGTGGCCTCCTCAGCAAAGAGGGGTTAAAAGAGTCTCCTCTGGGGATTAAGGTATTGTTCAGTGGTTAACATCAGTGCTTGCTCTTCCAGAGGATTTCCTCTACCCACATGGTGACTCACCCATCTGCAATTCCTGTTCCAGGGATTCAAAGCCCTTTGTTGGCTTCTTTGAGTACCAAGTATGCATGTGATACACCGATACATAGACAGACAATACACTCATACACATTTGGAAAAAAAATCCTCCTTTGAGTGACTAAGAGGTAGAGTGCCTGGAGTGTCAGAGAGCTACAGTAGTTTCTGCCTTGGTCTTTGTCTTTCTGTGTGGTTCTTTTTTTTTTTTTAATTTAAATTTATTTTTATTCACTTTACATCCCAATCACAGCTCCTCTTCCTCTCTTCCCAGTCCCACCTTTATAAATCTCTCCCTCTTATTGTCCCCCTTCTCCCCAGAGAAGGGGGACCCCCCCCCTTGGGTACCATCCCACCCTGGGGCATCTAGTTCCAGCAGGTCTAGGCACATCCTCTCCCATTGAGGCCCATCTAGGCAGTCCAAGTAGGGAAGAAGAGGATCCAATGGCAGGGAGCAGAGACCAACACAGTCCCTGCTCCATTTGTTAGGGGAACCACATGAAGGCCAAGCTGCACATTTGCTGCAGATGTGTAGGGAGTCTAGGCCCACCTCCTGTCTGCTCCCTGGCTGCTGGCCCAGGCTCTGTGTGCTCCCGTGCTCCCATAGCAGTTGACTCTGTGGGTCTTCTTGATCCCTCCAACTTGCTCACTTCTATCTCCCACCCTCCACAAGACTCTCCATGACTTCACCTGCTATTTGGCTGTAGGTCTCCCCATCTGCTTCTATCTGCCATTGGATGAAGCCTCTCAGGAGACAATTGTACTAGGTTCCTGTCTACAGAGAGAGACATAGAGATTGAAATGACCAACTCCTGTAGCCAGGCAGGACTTCCAGAGGATGGAGGGGGACATTAATCCATCCACAAAACCTTCAACCCTAAATTTGTCTTGCCTACAAGATGTGCAGGGATAAAGATGGAGCAGAGACTGAGGGAACAGCCAACCAATGACTACCCCAACTCGAGACCCATTCCATGTTAGAAAGCCAACCCCTGACACTGTTTGTGATACTCTGCACCCATGACACTATTAGTGACACTCTGCTCTGCATGGTTCTTTAATGAAGAGTGACAGCTTTGTACATAGGCTAGGTTTCTTACCTTTTCATTTTTATCTGCTCTGGTCCCCACAGCCCCAGGACATTTTCTTTTGCAGTTGTCCTCCTTTCCCTCTGCATTATTAATTTTTACCTCTCTACCCTCCGATGAGACAGTCTCATCAGACTATAAGCATACCCGTACCATCCTCAGCCGTAAAGAAAAGAGGAGCTCCTTTAACCCCACATCCCTTCACTGACTGGTCAATTCCTTTGCTTGTTTTGACAGCAAAACTAATCAACACTTATTGTTTCAACCTCCTCAACTCTTATTTTCCCATGAGCCCATTCAATCAAATTTTCATTCTACAACTTTCTGAAATGGCTCTCACCAGTTCTGGCCCTACTGTTAAGTTCACTGTGTTCAGGCTGACCTATGAGCCTTGGTTGTCACAGATAGTCAATGTGTTTCTAGAAAGCTTGTCTTCCCTTGGCTTATTGTTTGTGAACAGTTGTCATTGCTGAGGTTTCTGTCTTCTTGACATCTTAACAATGGACTTGGTCCATCTCACCAGGCTTCTTCCCAACTCTGTATCTTCAGCCCCAACTCTAAGGCTTTTCCTCTGCAGTATCAGACTGAGGTATCTAGCTTGCTTTGTTGCTTTTTAAGCACCCTGAGCTTGGCACAGTATGAAGCAAGCACATCTTACATTTGGCCAGCTCAGATTTTTCTAATTTGTTTTATTTAAAAATTTAATTACATTCATTTATTGTGTGAGTATATGAGTGTGTGTATGTCATGGTGCATATGTGGAGGTCGAGAGAACTTTGTAATAGTCTGTTCTCTTTCTATTGTGCAGGTCTTGGGAATTGAACTCAGAGCACCAGCATCAGCAGCGGTTGCTTTTACCTGTTGAGCCATCTTGATGGCTCAGGTTTCTCTATTTAATGCTGGACAAATTGGTTTTCTAGAGATTCAGACCAAAACCTCTTAAACTAACCTTAGGCATTTCTCTTATTCTTTACCTGCAACCTGTCAATTAGACAAGCTAGCTTTACTTTCAAATTCCCTCACTTTCAGTTCCTTCTGGCTGGTTTCACAACTGACTTGCAGCAGGTCCCTGTGATCTCCTGACAATTGCAAATTAAAAAGGGGCATAGTGCTATCTTATTGTGGATTTTGGTGTGGATTTTACTAATTACTAATTATACATAGCAACTTTGCATGTGCTTATTTGCTATTGCAATCCCATTTGATGAAGTACCTGCCCAGACCCTTTGTCTACCCTTCTTCTTTTTGGTTGCCACATAACATGATATTTTTTAAAATGTCATTACACAGTAACATATAGTTATTATTTCATGGGTTCTGTGGGTCAGAAGTCTGGGAAGGGATTATCTTAGTCCTTGACTTTTCATTCAGGGAGATTCTTCATTAGTGACTTGAGTACAGAAAAAAATCCACTTCCAAGCTTATCAGGCTGTTGCCAGAATTCCTGTCCTTAAAGCCTCCTTCAGCTGTGCTTGACTGAGGCCTGGACTCTAGCACCTGCATTAGTGACTTTGTGTAGTTCTACCTGGCAAAACAACTAAATTTGACTCAGGTTTTGTTTGGGGGGGGTAGGGGTGGGTGAGTGGGGTAGAGTCGGGGGATTGGGGGGGCAGAATTCAGCCTATAGTTGTCAGCCTCCATGTTAAACCCCATGATAGGAAGAGCTCTATGGTGTCAGGGACATGTGGTGAAGACAGCTGTTCACTCTGAAAAGAAGATAGGAAGCCAAAAGCTAAGAACAGACTAGGGACCAGCGTAACCTTCAAAGGCATTCCCCAAAGGTAAACTTCCTTCAGCAAGGCCCCACATCTCAAAAATCCCACAGCTTCTATAAATAGCAGCACCAGATGGGGGCTAAGTAACCCAAACATGAGCTTGTGTGGTACCCATCTCTTGACAAAGTAAAGAATCATTTTTGCTTTTTGAGACACAATCTGACTATGTAGCACTGGCTGTCCTGGAACTCACCGTGTAGACCAGGCTGGTCTTGAATTCACAGATTCTCTTGCTCTTACTCCTCCCTTCTTACATCTCTCTGCCCACATTTTTTTTTAATCACTGCTTTCCTCCTTTGTGACCTTATTCCTTCTGATTTCATGTCACATGTATCTCATTACTGACAATTTTCTGTCTCCTTAAACTGAGGTTTTGCACATGAGAGAAAACCCTATTTTTCATAACAAGTCTGCTCTGTTTTGCTTAACATGATGACTTTCAGTTCAGTCTGCTGTTCTGCAAACATCACATATCCAGTTTCCTTTAGGGCTACATAAAGCTCCACTGTATATAAATTCTACATTTCCTTTACACATTCATCTGTCCATGGGCAGTTTATACTTAAGTCACAAAACTCTTGTTATGTCACCTGGGGTTTTCTCTCAGCTGTCTGCTCTGCCCTGCCATGTGGTTCTCTCCATAAACAATTTCAAAACATGGTCATTTATTTCTTTAAGGGTAGGCAAGCCTTTTTTTTCTCCAGCTGGCAAAGATGGAGTCATGCCATACAAGGTAGTCGTGGGAATAGCACATGGTCTATACTTCCCAGCTTCTATTTGTACTCAAAGAAAGAAAATTATAACCCCCCCCATGACTCATTAGTAGACAACTTAAAACATGTTCACAAATCCATTACTTTATCAGGTTGTCAATATTTTTTCATTATTGAATTCAGAGTTCATTATACATCCTGAATATGAGCTGTTTTTGTTTTTGCTTTTATCATTGCTATAATTTTCTTCTGGTCTTTAGTATGTCTTCACAATTCCATTAAAAAGTCACAAGGTTCATTTACACTTTGTTTTTTTTATTCAATTTTTTTAATAAATAACTGGCTTTAAGAAATTTTTGCCTAACTAAGGTCATAAAGGGGTTTCTCCTAGAAATTTTGTAGTTTTACATTCATACATTTATGCCCAAGATACATTTAACTTCCAGGTTGCTGCTTCAGCTCCTGCCCTGACTTCCCTCACTGATGGAGGGTGACCTGAGAACTGTAATGGAAAATAAACCCTCCCCCCACGCTGCTGTTGGTCACAATTATCACAATGATAGAATGCAAACTAAGACAAGAACCTCAGAGGCTGGGTGGACAGTGCTTCTTCCTTAGTTTTTGGGAGACTTTGTATAGAAGTGATAGTTTTCTTCCTTTGAATATGATAAAGATACCAGCAAAACCATCAGAGTTGGGAATTTTCTTTGTCATTGGAAGAAATTCATGTAATGGTTATTGATGTCATCAAGCTCACCACTGAGTTTCAGCAGGTTTCAAGGCAGATATGTATCTCATGTAAATCACCTAATTCTATGACATAAAGCATTTTACAATGTTCTCTTGTTATCCTTAAACCTGTAAAATCCACAGTGGTGGAGTCTCTCTCTATCATCCTTGGTATTGATACCTTGCCATTCGCTCTCCTTTTCTGATCAGTCTAGATAGAAATCAATCAATTTTATTGATCTTCCTCACTGAACTTTCTTTCAGTTTCATTGATCTTTCTGTTTCTTTCCCATTCCCTGTTGTATTGATTTTTCTCTGATCCTTGTTGCTTCCTTTCTTTCACTTTGATTTTAGTTAGCTGATCCTTTTTCTGGTGTTCTAAGGAAGAAATCCAGGCCCTGACTCTTCTATTCTTGTAAAAAAGAAATGAGTTTAATTCTACAAATTCCCCACAAATAACCTGGCACTATCTGACAATTTTGCTTTGTTGTCTTTCTGTTTTCATGTGGGCCAGAATAGTTGATATTTTGATTTCTTCCTGGAATTGTAGGCTGTTTTGGAATGTGGGCAAATGTCTGGAGATTTCACAGAGATGCTTTTGATGCTGAATTTTAACTTAATTTGATGTGATTAAAGAATGTAATCTGTATGACTTGAATTCTTTTAAATTTATGAAGACTTAGATTTCTGGCCCAGGATATATCCTGTTCTAGGAAATGTTATTTATGCGCCCAAAAGCAATGTTCATTCTGTTTTTGTTACATGTGTGTTTATTTCTTTAAGTATAAATTAGGTCAAGTTAGTTAGGAGTTGCTTTGGTCATTCATGTTCATTGTGTGTTTTCTGCCGACTTCTTTTATCAATTACTGAGAATGAGGTGTTTGAATTGTAAGCTCAGTTGGGCATTTGTCATTGTTCCTCAAGGTTTAACTCATGTATTTTTTAAGGATTTATTAAGCGTGTCACTGCTTGAAGACTGCCGTGTCTTCATGATACAAGGAGTTCTTATCACTTGGAACACACTGCTTTACCTCTGCCATTTTCCTTGCTGTGTTAGCAGTTCTGTGTAAGGTTGGAGTCTCTCCAGGTTTCTTTTGTATATTCTTTCCAATCTATTTGCCTTTAAATTTGTGATTTTTTTCATGTAAACTTTTTTTTTTTTAAAAGATTTATTTATTTTATTGATGAGTACACTGTAGCTGTCTTCAGACACACCAGAAGAGGGCATCCAATCTCATTACAGATGGTTGTGAGCCACCATGTGGTTGCTGGGATTTGAACTCAGGACCTCTGGAAGAGCAGTCAGTGCTCTTAACCGCTGAGCCATCTCTCCAGCCCCCTCACGTAAACTTTTTTAATGAGTAGTTTTAGCATAAATTTTGTCTTTTGTCCAATCTGATAATTTTCTGCTTTTTTCTTGAGGCATTTAGTTTATATTTAATGTGGCTATTAATATTGTTAGGTTTAAATCTGTTATTTTGGCAGTGGCTTTCTATCATACCCTCCTGTTTATAGTCTCACCTTCTTGTTTTCTACTTCTTTTTGGAAAACATTATTTTTTATTGTTTCATTTGTAAACTGATGATCTATAGCTCTTTGTTTTTGCTTAATGATTTATATATACAGATTTCATATATCCATCTGACTTCCAGTAACAAGTATTTCACCTATAGTATTGCATAAGGACCATGTACACATATATATTTACATTTCTCTGCTAATTTTCATTTGTGCTATTATTTCCACAAACTTTACTTCCATATGTAATTCCCCACATAACTTGATATTTTTTACAAAGTATTTCCTCTAGAAGATAATAAGAAATAAATCATACATTTACCACTGTGTTTACTGTAGCCAAAGCATGTCATTTCTCTTTTGCTGATCTCTTTTTTCATCTGATATCACCTTCTTTTCACCATGGGCTTTTCTCAGTCATTTCTCATGCTATAGACATGGCCGATGACTCATCTGTCTAGAGTTTGTATCCTTTGAAATACATTTTTACTTCTATAGGATTCTACATAAACACATGCTTGTTTCAGGAACATAGTGATGCTGCTCCATGGTTTCCTGCCTGTGTTGTCCCTGGTGAGATGCTGCTGTCACGGTATCCTTGATTCTCTGGGTACGACATGGTTTTTCTCCTCATGCTTACACTGTTTTCTCTTTGCCATCAGCTGGTGAGCAATTTAATTGTGATATACATTTCCATAGCTGTCTTCATATTTCCTGTGGTTGGGGGTTCATTGAAAGTCTTTAGACCTAGGACTTATAGCTTTGGAAATTTTGAAAAAAAAGTATAGTCATTGTTTCTTTGGATGTTTTTCTGTTCTCTCTCTCTCTCTCTCTCTCTCTCTCTCTCTCTCTCTCTTTCTCTCTCCTTCCTTTCCTCCCTTTCTCCTCCTCCTCTCTCATTCTCTCTCCTTCTATTACAAATAAAGAAATCTGTCCTGTACATGATCCCCATTTAAAAAGTTCTTTGGATAGCTTCTAATCATATGTAGTCCATGTTTAGGACTGTTTTCTTCCGCAATGTCTGAAATACTATTAACCTTACAAAATTTAATTTACCCTGGAATATTGTAGTTTTCATCTCCATAATTCCATTTTCAGTGTCTTTCATGTCTCTATTCAGTTTAATTTTGATGTCAGAAGAACTCTTTCATATGCTTGTCTGTGGATTCTAATGTGTATCAATTTTGAATCAATTTCAATTGGTTAATTTTCGTCTTCAACATGACTTGTATATTCTCTCTCTCTCTCTCTCTCTCTCTCTCTCTCTCTCTCTCTCTCTCTCTCTCTCATAATGCCTAGTGATATTTGGTTGGATACTAGTTTTTTTTCTATCTTTCCTTTTTGGGGCCCAGATATTTTTGTTATCACATAAATGTCATTGAGTTTTGGTCTGTGTTGGAAATGTCTTGTGCTTATGACTATTTAGTGCTCAGTGTTGGGTTTCTTATACCTGACTTTTGGGAACTAGACTAGGAATTACAGAGTTTTACAGTTTCATGCATTCTAATGGCTAGTGGCAACAGGTACTCTTTCTGGTCTTGTGTGACTACTAGGCACTGTCCACTCTGGCCATTTCAGACAACTCTTTCCCTGGCTGTGGATGTTCTCCCCGGTGACACAAACACTTCATTGACCTCTCATGGGAGCCTTTTCCTTACATCCAGGTTTCTTTTCAAATATTCTGTGTCTGTTTTATCTTGGGAACTCCAGTTGTCCTGATTTTAATGAACCCTAAGCTCCTTTCACCAAAAGAAGGGTTCTACTGAGCTCTACCTGTGTTCCCCTTCTGTGCTTTGATCTAGATCCTCCCTCTAGTTTGGATGGGTTCAAGATTTGCTTGTTCATTTCTTGTCTCTCAGAAGTAACTGCCTTTTTCTGCCCGATGTTTGGTGTCTTATAAACCACTACATTCTGCATCTTGTACATTAACCACTTTAGATAGGAGGGCAAGGGTCCTGACTGGAAATCCCACTCCTACTATATTTTTCATGATAATTTTCTGCACCAGCTGGCATATTTATTATTTCCCCCCTTTCTTCCTAGGGTGCAAATAAGATAGTGGGGAACTTTTTGTTTTTATTCTGTTCACTTTGGAATATCCTTTACATATGTAAGAGCAACATGGTAAATGTTTGTAAATAAACAAAAAGAGAATTCATTTTGTACATGCATCCTAACACTCAGCCACAGAGTTCTCTTTTCCCTCTCCATCTGCATCTCTCTGCTGATGCTCATCACTGCTCCGTCAAATCCATCTACTTCCTTTCTGAAATGTATGCTCATTGCTAAAGCACCAGCTTCTTCCTTCTCCATAGATCTTTCGTCAATTGTTCCTGATGAGCCATGTCTGTCTTTCCTCTAAGATGGTCAGTACTAGAGCCAGCACCACCTATGAGAGAACTTCATTGCTCCTCTCCCAGAATCATGTGAGCACTTGAGGGTTTCCCTCAGCTTCCTTCTGTACATAGCATAAGTTTCAAGAAGCCTATGCTGTGATGGCCTGGGGTGTGGCTATTTTTGTATATGTTGTGTGTGCTCTTTCTTTTTCTGATTTATTTTTAATGATATCTCTTCTGCAGTCTGGTGGCTAGTTTCTTTAGAAAATTTCAGATGCTAGGATATTTGAATTGCCATGAAACAGATACATAAGAAAAATCTGTGATGTTGAGTATGTGTTGAAACAGTGTTTCTCATCTTGGAAGATAGCAATACTGAAAGTGGTTGACTCAGTGGCAAAGCACGCTGCCATGACCATGAACTGAACTGGGTGCCTCCAAAAGGAGCACACTGAGCTTCTAATTCCCAGGGTGAAGGTTGTGGAGATGGACCTTTGGGAGATAATTAAGATGGCAACGTGAAAGCAGAACCTTCAAGATGGAAGTGATGGAGGAGACACCAATGGGCTCGATGTAACTCAGTGGTAAAATGCTTATCTGGAATGTGTAAGACTCAGAATTCCATCCTTAGCACCACAGCAGCCAATCTAATCTAATCTAATCTAATCTAATCTAATCTAATCTAATCTAATCTAATCTAATCTAATCCAATCCAATCCAATCCAATCCAATCCAATCCAATCCAATCCAA
>NW_021621022.1:9711872-9718220 GCF_004785775.1 Grammomys surdaster
AATCCAATCCAATCCAATCCAATCCAATCCAATCCAATCCAATCCAAACCAAACCAAACCAAACCAAACCAAACCAAACCAAACCAAACCAAACCAAACCAAACCAAACCAAACCAAACCAAACCAAACCAAACCAAACCAAACCAAACAACCAAACCAATGGAACACAAGGCTATCAGATTGCTCCCTTTCCCTACCACAGTGTAGAAAATCAAGGAAGAGAGCTTGCATTAGAATGTAACTCTATTGACATTTGGACTTCACTAGAATTTAACTATACTACCAATTGGATTTCTAGCACAGGAATGCAAATTAATTTTGTTTAAGACACCCAGCATGTGGCATTTTGTTATCATACTACCAACTGACCTCTACATAGACACTTCAGAATTATTGTGGCTTAGGAAGTTTGGCAAAAGGAAATCCCACCTCTGAAGACAACATGGTTGTCACTTCCCAGCTCCCTTGCCCTGTCATTTGGGCCAGTGTTATCCTGATTTGGGTTGTGAAAGTAAATTAGATGGTCCCTGGCCTTTCATCTCTAGGCAGTTCTTGGAAGAGGTTTCTTTCTTTTATTAGATGGTAGGCACAATGCTTTATACCCTCAAAGTTCAGGGACACCTGTGAGAGTGACTTGCAGGATCCCTTAGCTTAACTCCCTAGAGGATCAGTCCCTGGAGGACAGCCAGCTACAGTTTGCTGATCCTCCTCGACACACTCCGGTCTCCATGGAATTCACACTGGGAAACTTACTCCTCTTGAGGTTTCCCTACCAGTCAAACCTGTGTCATCTCCTGCTTCTCTTCTTCTGCCAGTAAATACAGGCACATGGCCCCTGTTCTGTGTTGCTCCCAGGAGAGATGGTCTTGTCACCATCCCTTAGCCTTTTCTACAAAGAGCAGACTCTGATCTTCTTTGTAATAGCTGCTGAACATTGTTCTTTGCCTTCTCTTAAGAATTTCAGGGTGACTGAAGTCCTTAAAACCTTGGCTAGAATCTTTTCTGTGGTAGACAGAAAGAGAGTACTCTGGAAGGTGGCCAGTTGAGCAGAAAACTAATGCTAGCATTTTAAAGCTTGGTGTATATCCTGATTCAAGTTCCCCGGTATATACAGTTTCCTTTTGAGGACATGGCTACTTGGGGTCTGTCAAGTAATAATAGCAGCCTGATGTTTTAACTGGTTCCATTTCTTCTCCCCCCCCCTTTTTTGTTTTTTGTTTTTAAAAACACTTTCTGTTTGAAAAGAGCCCCAGAGTTTATGAATTCACATTTTCATATTTATGGTCTTGTTTCTTTCCAACCATCAGAGAAAAAATAACTTTGGCAGAAGTAAAGGTGGACTGGTCATTCTTATCTCTGTCAAACGCAGGGGAAGTGTTGTCAGATAGCCTGGCTTGTGTGACAGGAAGGTTTTTCTTCCAGTCTTGATCCTGCTCCTTGGCAAGCTGGATGTGATTTGTCTTAACACTCAGAGCACCTGACAGGGTGTGTGTGGTACATATGGACACACGGTGTTTAGAAAGAGTGTGAACTTTATTCGTACCAATCCAGGAGCTGATGGTTCAGCTGTCTTGTGCACTAAGATTAGCAGCTGTGTTGCTTGGGAAATACAAGAGGGAGGGTGATCACTTCTCTTTCTATGGGGATAGTTGGACCAATCGAAAGAGATCCAGTTACAGGAAATTTTTATGGCAGAATTGACTCAATCTAGGACACTTGTCTAAGACAGCCCAAGCTGACTTCAACAGGTGTCAGACTATGTACTATGACCATTCAGTCACTTATGAGTAGAACTCAGGGTTGAATGACAGCTCCTGGAATCTATGGCAGCAATTTGGTCTGTTTCTCTCTTGTACTGTGCTATTTTAACACTTTCCTGTACAGCGATCTTCTACCTTACCTTTACAGTACATATGTAAAAGTAGGTGTATAGAGGCCAGGAAATGAGATAGGATGCCTGCTTGATGGGAAATGAGGCTTTAAGGGAGAGAATAGGTGTGTAGTAGAGCAGATGTGTTAAGAAAGCTGAAGGGAAATGCTGGGGTAGAAGAATTCAAATGTGGATAAGGATGGGGACCCAGTAAGAAAAGGGCGTGCAGGGTCAACCAAAGCTGTGCATGTATGAAAATGACAAAAGGAAGCCTGCTAATCCATACAGATAATTAGAATTTTAGATTCATCTAAATTAAAAAAATCAAGAAAGAAACAAGACTTTTTTTTTTAAACTTTGGCTTAGACCTATAAGAGTGTGTTGGATTTCCTAAAAGTGAAGTCAGTTACATGCTGCTGCTGGATGGAAATACAGGGAACCAAGCTCAGTTCCTCTGCAAGATCAGCAGCACACGATCTTAACTACTGAGCCACATATCCATCCCCAGACAAGAACGTTTCAATCAAAGAAGAGAAAGAAATCTGGATTATTGAAGACTCATTCACTCATTCAAAGAAAGAAAGAGAGAAAGAAAGAAAGGAAGAAAGAAAGGAAGAAAGAAAGGAAGGAAGAACAAACAAACAAACATTAGAAGGATCCAGCTGATGCCTAATCAAAGCTAACATATTTTAGGTTTCACATCGCCTGAAAAACATTTGGTTGTAATAAAATTTAGTGAGCTGAGCTGAGTGTGGCTGACAGATTTGTAATAAGGACAGATTTTATGACAATTATCTGAGGCACAAGTCTGTGGTTAGGACTTGGTCTCCAGATTTCACACTGGCTCTTGCAGGCTCATTTCTCCCATTCCCAGAAGCTCCACTTTGTAGTCATCAGTTTGCTTTTGAGGGACCCCTTGTGCTCATACATTTAGCAGCTGGAGTGACTATAGCACTGGAGGAAGAACATTTGCGTCCAGCACTGTTAATAAGCTCTTAGGAGGTGGATAGCCAGCATTACTAACTAGCTAACTTTAATTGACTTTGCAAAAATTCACCTATCACCTGGGAAAAGATTATAGTTTTTATGTTAAAGAAGGATATCCCTCTGCTTGCCCTAAATTTAGTCTTACAAATTTGGTAACATTCTGAAGAAAAATGTGTGACTGATGATTTAGCTGAAGGTTGAGTTTTTCAGGCCGAGGTTTCCTGTGCGAAGCAGATAGGCTCCTTTCTGCCTTGTCCAGCACAGTCCACGATTTTAACCAATTGCCATTTGGCAACATAGTCTACTCAGGCCAATACTAGATCATGTCTGAATTTTATTGATTCTTTCGTAGCCTTCATATCTATCGTTAAGCTTGACCTTGTTGAATGCTCACGTGTTTATACTTATCTTTATTGTTACCGCAGTGACATATAATCACGAGCACGGTTGGTAGATGGGGCACTACAGTGGGGAAACATTTGGGCCATCACCATTTCAGCTTCTTCTTGATTGTTTAATACCATTACCTAGATGAATGATCCAATTATGAAGAGTAGAAAGACACACATTGATTTTATTTCGATTTCACTTGTTGTTGCCTTGAACTAGAAGGGATCTAGTGGTCAGAAGAGACAAAGGATCTGGTAAGTGCCTTCTTCCAGAAGAGGGTCTCCAGAGAAAGGACCACAGAAGACATTTTCAGTTTCGGTGAGTGATTTTGATCTTTTAACTGTTCTGTAGAATGGAATACTTTATGATTTGGAACACTTTGGGATCAACTGCCTTAATGCTTCATCTCTGATTTCTACCTTCTTCCTGCTTTGCCTCCTTTTCATACTTTGCTACAACTTCTAAACCTTTGTCTTGTTGCTATATTACAGTCCTGTTGTTATGGCTGAATGTGAAGTGTCTTCCTCCTCTGCTTTTGAGTTGAAAACCTGTTCCCCAGCAGATGGTGTTATTGAAAGGTGATTGGGTCATGAATGCACTAACTTCATCAATGGATTAATTCATTGATGACTTCATGGCTGTTAAGAGGTGGGGCTGACTGGAGGAATTTGATTGCGGGGGGTATGCCTTCGAAGGGTCTATCTTGTCTCTGGATTTTTTTCTTCTTCCCCTTTCCTGCTTACTCTCATCTTCCTCTTCCCTCCATTTCTTTTCCCTCCCTCTTAAGGCTTTTTTTTGGCCACAATAAGGTGACTTGACTTCCCCTGCCATGCCTTTCTGCTATTGTGTTTCTTCCTCATCATGGGCTTCAAATCAATGGAACCAGCTGACAGTGGGCTGAAATCTTTGAAACTGTAAGTTAAATAAATTTTCCTTCTCTTAGGCTGTTTATTTCTGTCTAGCACTTTTTCACAGCAATGAAAAGCTAGTGAGAACATACCCACACATCTCTTTAAGACTTATCTATACAGAGTAAGGATTCACAAATAAATAATTTCTGGGGCTGGGCCTGAAGCTCAGTCTTAGACTACTTGCCTATCATACAGAAGGCACAGGATTTGATCTACTGCACCTTATAAACCAGATCCAGTGTCTGCTGAGTATCTACAATCCAAGCACTTGGGAGATGGTGACAGAAGGATCAGGAGTTCAAAGTTACCTTACATAAGAATGCCAGCTTGGGCTATATTAAACCATGTCTCCAATACCAAGAACAATATCATCATCATCATCACCATCACCATCATCATCATCATCATCAACAACAACAACAACACAAGGACAACAAAATGTATGTCCAGGCAGTAGGTATCATTCCATTTTAGAGATGACTCAACTGAAACCTTGAGAACAAAGCCATTTGCCCGGTGTCATAAAGTAGTGAAGACATGTTCAAGAGTGGCTGATCTCTAACCTGCTTTCTTCTTTTGCCCTCCTTCTCAGAAATGTATGTAGAAAGATGTATGAGGATGTTTGGGGGATCTGGTTGCCCGTAAGTGATAAGACGTGACAGCTTCACTTCCATGTTACATTCAGGAAGGACATATTTATGGACCAGTGTGCTCATCAGGGTACAAGTAATCAGTAGAGTCAACCCCACTTGCACTGTGATCTTGATTAACTGAGACCATTTCATTTGGATAATTGAATTGTCAAGTGAACTGAGAATTAACTCAATAGACTCAATTTTCTTTTGGCTATTGAAATTTCTTTTTGTTTTTGACCATACTCCTACCTCAGTTGCTACTATGGAATGCACATCTTAGGGCCATTATTATAATTCTGCAGTAATATCCATGAGACAATATGATAATAAGTATAATATTGCAATACAATTTGGTTCTCCCAGCAACATGTGATACAGAGCTCAGAACATAGTA
This sequence comes from Grammomys surdaster, assembly GCF_004785775.1. Lineage (NCBI taxonomy): Eukaryota > Metazoa > Chordata > Mammalia > Rodentia > Muridae > Grammomys > Grammomys surdaster. Next base: position 9,717,060 of record NW_021621022.1, read on the forward strand.
GGTCTTCAATACTGCTCTAGATCCCACTGAAGAGCAGGAAGCTTTCTTGGACATGGGAGTCAAGCATGTATTAATTAGTTCTCTCTGAGAGGGACAGTAATGGTCACACAGACAGGACAGAAAACTGACTACATGACAAGCATTCACATACTCCTTCATCCACCACTGAAAGCCTCTCTAGCCTACTGACCTGAAGATAGATAGATGTAAGTCTTATTCTGTGATTTGCCTGCTTCACTGAAAATAGAAACTCAATGGTTTTCTTAATTTGAGGGTCTAAATTTGGGGCTCTGGTCAGTCAAGATTTTACTTGCCTGTGACTTTTTGATGATCTCAGGGGCATTTGCTGAACATCTTCTGTGTACAGAAAATAATGTTCTGAGTTCTGAGGATCCAGAGATGAAGAGAGACTAAAGAAGCTTCTATCCCATGGGACTAAACAGATCAAGCTGCTGTTGGCTTGACTTGTATGTTTAAGGTGACATGAATTTCCTTCTGGAATGTGCTGGAAGAAGCCTCAGTTGTCTTCACCAGCTTCTATGAATAGTTCATTAGCTTGTATGGCTGCTGTGTGATCATCCGAATGGCTGAAGCCATTCAGAGTTCAGTTAGAAAGACCAGAGATCATGTACGTAACACTGTGGCACATAACCAGTATTCAGTAAATGATGGCTGGTAATACTTCATCTACCTTCCTATCAGAGAAAGCATTTTCTTCCTACTCCTTTCGAAAGTATTCTGAGACTGGGTGGTGTAATTTCTGTGAGGCCCCCTTTCAAGCACAGGTGGGAGGCTTAGGACACTATAAACTGCAGGCTGAGCATACTCAGTTCTGTAAATGTGTCCAGCCTAGCACCTACACAGTGGAGTGTAAGCACCTGATCATATGTGTGGCGTGCACACCGTCAGGCATCATGTGGCAACTGGGATTTGCTGTGCACATTCATGGAGCCACATAGATGCCCTGTGGAAAGATCTCCAAGCAGCATTGTTCCACACGCTTGTGTGGAGGGACAATCAGCCACAAAAGAGAAATGGTGGATTTTCTCTGCTATAGAGAGGGGTGAGGGCTGTAAGGTGGCTCAGGGTGGATCATGGCTTCAGAATATGTGTAAGTAGAAAGGTTAAAAGTCTCTCTCTCTCCCTCCCCCTCCCTCCCTC
>NW_021621022.1:9718620-9809213 GCF_004785775.1 Grammomys surdaster
ATATATATCTGTGTGTGTATAAGGGTGGATACTTGTATGTGTGGATTGTTTGTGTGTTTGTTGGCCTGTGAGCTAAAGGACAACCTTGGGTATCTTTATTCAGGAACTATTCATTTTTCTTTTTGATACAAGGACTTTTACTGGCTGGTACTTGCCAAGTAGGCCAGGCTGCCTTGCAGCAAGACTAATGGATCCACTGTCTGTATTACTCCAGCACTTGGATTACAAATGCACATGACCACATCTACCTTTTAAAATATAGGTTCTGGGGACACAGCTAAGGCCTTTGTTCTTTTGAAGGCCTGTCCTGTAAGCTCAACTAATGTTGAGCTTCCCAATGGGTTAACATTATTCACCTGTCATCAAGTCATGCACAGGTACATCCTGCCTGGGAAAGTGGACCTGGGTTTCCAGAGATGTATTGGCATCTGGAACTAAGGCAGCCAACACCTTTGAGTTGCCAGGTGTAATGGAAGAACAAAGCTAAGAAGAATGGACCCAGGATGATTTCACATCTATGCCATAGCCTGGCGAGAGCTGGAGAGGAAGTGTGGGCTTATACACTGCAGAAGCAGGATGAACCTAGGCTATGGAAAAGCAGCAGAAGCCAGGGTATTGGGGAAGAGGTTCTGCACTTCTGCTCTGAGTGTTCAGTATTCTATTTCCTAGATTACATGCTTGCTTTGAGCCTTAACTCCCTTAGTTTTAAAGGTGGGTGCAGTGATACCCCAGGCTATCCCTTGTGGGGTCCTGATGAGGCTCCAAGGCATAAATTGAGATCAGAGGCACCAAACCTATTCTTGACTGTGGGATGCAGACTACTGCTCCAAGGGACGCTTTCACGGAACAACTCTAGTGGGTATGAATGAGACTTGTCTCCCTGTCTTAGAGGCTGAACTGTCAAGATAAAGGCCTACTGAGTTTTAGTGATATCTCTGTCCTTGGCTTACAGATGGCTACTTTCTTGTTGTATCCTGCCATGGGCTGTCTGTGTTAAATGAAACAGGAAGATAGATAGATAGATAGATAGATAGATAGATAGATAGATAGATAGATAGTTAGACAGACAGACAGACAGACAGACAGATAGATAGATAGATGTTGAGGGGAGGAGAGACAGAGGATGGGGGAATATAGGAAGGAGGGAGGGAGAGAACAGATAGAGATGTTTTGTGTGGTATTCTTGAAAGACCACCAGTCCTTCAGAGTTAGAACATCATCTTATGACATCCTCAACTTTACTTCCTTAAAGGTATTTATGTATTTATAGTCACATTACGCATTAATGTTTCATCATATGTTTTCTGAAGGGACACTTCAGTGCATCACAATCTCTGTGCCATTGAAAACAGCCAATTAAAGTTATCTCCTGTTCTGCTCTCTGGACTCTGGTGTTCAAGAGGAGAACAGAAAGAAGGGGTCTTTAGGTGTCCTTATTCCTCCATCTAGGACTTCCAAAGGCATGAAAATAGAGTCAAAGGGCCCAAGTTATATCTTCTTGCTTCAGAGAGGAGGTTCATCCCTTGGGGAAAGGAAAAGGTTAACACAAATCCAGATTGAAGTTCAAAATGCATTGAGGCTTATTAAATAATCAACACCAAGCAGAGAGGCCTAGGCACTACCCACGGCAATGATAGAGCAGTACTCTGCCTGGAAGAAGCTGTACTAAGCATCTTAAGGAGGTCAAGGTACTCTCAAAGGTCCATCATTCCAATAGTTGAAGTGTTCTGCAGTGTGAAGGATGGTCCCTTGTCCATGGCCTTCTCTGACAGGCACCCTGGAAAATCATCTCTTCACAGTGCTGCTGACAGAGTGTAGAACCCTAGGGGAAAGGCTTGCACTGCCTCCTGAAGTGGGAATCAGCAAGCAATGGACATCAGTTGCACCCCAGTTGAGGGCAACAAAAGCAAACATTGCTTCCAGGAAAATGGCCTAGAAGCAAGGGGCACTTGCTTGTTCCTGAAACAACAGTTTAGCCCAGGGTCATGGTTTCCTGGCTTTGGAGTTCACAAAGGGGAGAAAAATAATAGTTGGAAATCAATATAGGGACCAGCTTTGTGTTTTGCCAAGAAAAGATATGAAGGGAAAGCCTTGCTGTTCTTTGTCACTACTCTTCCTGAATGGAAGGGATATTATGACATCCCCACTCCAAATGAGAGGCAAAGGTCACAGTCTCACAATAGCAGACAGTCCTTTAACTCAAATCCATCTGGCCCCAGTGGCTCTTTCCACTAATTTTGCTGAGGCTGACAAAATTTCAGCAATCTGAGCTGAAATTTAGTTTATTCTTTCTCTCCTTGTCTCTGTCTCTCGGTCTTTCCATCTCTGTCTTTATTTGTCTGTTGGTCTCTCTCCTTGTCTCTGTCTGTCTGTCTGTCTGTCTGTCTGTCTGTCTGTCTCTCACTCTCTGTATCTGTGTGAATGTGTGTATGAGTGTGTGTGTGTAAGTGTGTGTGTATTGGCAGTGTAGTAGTGCATGGGTTATAAGCAAAGGTGCATGCAGGTGTGTCCATGGGCATCAGGAGGGGAGAAGGGAGTGTGAGAGTGGGTGAGGAGCTGAGTGTGTGAGGAGCTGTGTGTGTGAGTGTCATGAGGGGAAAGGTGAAATGAGTGTGTTAACAAGTATGAGTGTGAGCCCGATCGAGAGAGGAGGTGAGACATTTGAGTTTGTAAGCAGATGTGCACCCTGGGGAAGAAGTGAGACATGTGTTAGAAAGTAGGTGTGTGTGTGTGTGTGTGTGTGTGTGTGTGTGTATGCAAATGCATGTTATTCCCAGGACCTTTTCCTAATGAAGCATTCATGGTTTCTGGGGACACTAACAGCCTGAGGACTGTCCTCTCCTCTGTTCCTTCACTCTGATAACCGCCGTTCACTGACCCTATCCTGCCTGAGTAGAGCCCAGTCTCACCAGCAGCAACCCTCCCACTTCCTGCTAAGCAGCACAGCTGCTCTGTAACAGCTCCCTTACTGCCTCTGACACCTCCTCACTCTGGGGAAGCAGAACTAGGCCAAGCCAGTCCATAGCAGCAGAGGACAGGCTCCCTCGGGAGGTGGCCGTTCTTAAGCCCCTCACATGGTCTTTGACTTTGAGTCAGTGAAACTGCCCTTCTGGCCTTCTGAAAAGGAGGCAGCCATGACTGAGCTCTGAGCTTTCTGGGGAGGGCCTTTGATTCTCCCTACTTGCTTCTGACTTCAACTGAAATTCCGTGAGTGAACCTGAAGTGTGACCTCACTGGTCCCCAGTGCAGCCTTAACCCTCCTCCTCATTCATTGCCCACCAGGAGAACAACTTGCTATATTTAACTGATCACATCTGGATTCCCCTACCCCTATCTTCCATCCCTGTCATTCCACTTCCGGTATTTGTTTGTTTCTTCTTCTCATTACTCCTCTCTCACTGAGAATTTCTCTCCAGAGAACCCTTCAAAGGTCAAGTCCAAGGCCCCGTCCCCTAGGAAGGCTTTCTGCTAGCACCCAGGCCTAAGAACTCCTATTTTATAAAATGCATTGCTCTTTCCTTGCTCCCCATCTTGGCTTCTGCCTTGCCTTTTGGCTGAGGTATGATTGTTTGAGCTTTTAAGATTCAAATTAATCTCCTCTGGCCCCCTGTGCTGACTTTGCCCAATTGTTTCTGAGAGCTGTACTTTTTGTTTTTATTGTTTTTAGATTTGTCCTTTTATGGAGTCATTTTTAAAAACACTTATTATTTCTCATTGATTTTACTTCCTTGTTTAGTGTTTTCTATAAAAGAGGGACCGGAAGCAGCTGCATGGTGCTGGCTGGCTGAGTACTGGAGGCAGGGAATTTTCTATCAGTTCTCTCTGCTAGGAGAAGGGAGCAGGGCCAGGAGTGTCACAAGTAAACTCACTCTGCCTCTCTGAGCCTCAAGTGTTCTTTTCAAACTGGGGCTGAAAGGTCAATTGTAGTAGATGGTTCAGCCAGTAACATCTGATGATCTGAGTTCAGGTCTCAGTATTCACATGGCGGAGGGGAAGCCTAACTTCTTCAACTGCACACTTGTCCTACGGTGTTCTCTCTCTCTCTCTCTCTCTCTCTCTCTCTCTCTCTCTCTCTCTCTCTCTCTCTGTTTCTTTCTCTTTCTTCTCTCAATGTAATAAGAATCAAACAGCTGGGTGGTGGTGGCGCATGCTTTTAATCCCAGCACTTGGGAGGCAGAGGCAGGCAGATTTCTGAGTTTGAGGCCAGCGTGGTCTACAGAGTGAGTTCCAGGACAGCCAGAGCTACACAGAGAAACCCTGTCTCGAAAAAAAAAAAAAAAGAATCAAACAAAAAAGAACACAAACATTAAATTACAGTGGCAACTGGAAAATGATTTCAGTGATTTGCGTATGCACCACCTTACACTTCAGTCATTCTTAGTGATGTTCACTAGTGCCCATGCCTCTTTGTCTAAACTCTCACATCACCTAAGGGTTTTATCAAATGTGCATCTGACCACTCCAGAATCCTGTGTCAGCTGCAATTCTGAATGGCTCCTCACCGCCCCACATACATCCCATGTATGGCTGGTATGTTCAAGCTCTTGCCTGTGTCTTTAGCCTTATATTACACATGACAATAAAACGGCTGCTTGTGACAGCTGAGACATTCTTCATGAAGAGTGGGACTGCATCCCTCATTTATTTGATCATTTCTCTCTGATTTTATGTTCTTATTCATGATGCTTACTGTTTTCCATAACCATAGTGAAATACCTGAGCTTGGGTATTGTCTTAATCAGCATTCTATTTCTGTGAAGAGACACCATGACAATGGTCACCCTTACAAAACCGGTGACATACTTTCACCAACAAGGCCACATCTACTAATTCTTCTAAGTACTGGCGCTCCCTGATGACTAGGCATTCAAATCTATGAGGCTATAGGTACCATCCTTATTCAAACCACCACAGGTATTTTGTAAATATCAGTTCTAGGGATTCAAGGGCATGGCTCTAAGTCTGGTGAGGGTGTCATGGAAGGTAGCATATAATAGTAGGAACACACATGAAAAAGATAGATTACATGATGCAACAGGAAGCCAGAGAGAAAAGGGGAGCCAGGGTTCCTCTTTCATCTCAGCAAACTATCTTAATCTCTTTTGACAGCCCAGCCTCAATGATCTAAAGACCTCCTTCTAGGTCCCTTCTCCTAAAGGTCCCATCATATCTATGTTATCACACTGTGGACCAAGTGGTTAGTATATGAACGTATAGGGAACTAGGCCCATCTAAACCTCCATGCTGATTCCTCATCATCCTTTTGGGCTTATGTCTCCTCCAGGTAGCCGTCCTTGGCTGTGCAGAGGTCTGCACAGAGTCTCACAGTCTCTTTTATTCTGTTCTAGTACCAGTGGTGCTAGCTCACACTTCAGACCACACTTCATGCAGCAAAGGCTTGTTCACTTCACTTGCTTCCATTGAAACCAAGTACAGGCCCCTTAACCACTTGCGAATCAGAGGCTCCTTTCGGGGATCAGATGAGCATGCACAAGTATTGACATCTTGCATGTTATTTCTGAGAGTTTCCTGACTTCTGAAGTTCACTCATGCTCACTCAAGGGACTGCTGAACCATGCAGCAGGCCCATACACATGCCTGTTGCATGTTCAGAAACCAATTTTGCCACTGAGCTGGATACTCTTAACCCCCTAACAGAGTTGTTTAAACTTCTAGAGAAAGATGGTACCAATAGGAACTTTCTTGTGAGTTGCCATGCAGGGAAAGTGCTTAGCACAGAGTCTGATAAGAACCTGATAAATACTGCTTATTCTTTTCCTTATTATTATCATGAATACTTGATGTGCATGGAGAGATCTCTGCAGCCAGAGAGAAGGAGTGCCAGCAGGGAGAGCAATGCCTGGGTTGTCCCCCAGAATGCCTGGCCCTGTCTTGGGGCTGTCATGTGCGTGCTATCACCCCCTTGGAGTGAGCTAGGAGTAGAACTGGCTCAGGCATGTCCTATTTTTCAATGAGAACACCAAGGCTTTGAAAGATTGCATCTTGTGCCCAGAATTACTCTGCTTTCTGGGCACCAGAGCAGATTTTGCCTGCGGCAGCTGTTTCTAGTTTTTTTTTTTCCCTCCTTCTGTATTTCCCTGGATGAAAGTAAACAAACAAACAAAGGCCTACAGAGGTCTGAGAGGTCTTTCTCCCCTGCTTCCATTAAAAATATTTAAATTATTTTCCCTGCATTTTAATAAAAGTATATTGACTTTAATTTCCATCTTTTCAGCAATGTTACAAAGCTACCTGTGAACTTTTCTTAGCCCATTAGTTTCTTGGGTAGCTAATTACTAGCCATTAATTTTGCCGAGGCTTTCTGCAAAGTGACGGCCCAAAGAGTCCTCTACCTATTTATTCATACTGCACACCAAAGAGCTATTTTTCTTGGCAACAACCTAGTATTAAGTATGTGGCTCCATTTATTTATTTATTTATTTATTTATTTATTTATTTATAAAAAAATGCCCTGCCCTCTGAAAGCCCCTTGCTTTTCATCCTGGTTTCAGAACAATTCATTCACGTTTTTTAGAAACTATGCAAATGAGCTTCCCTTGATTTTAGAGGATTTCTCTGGAATTGATTTTGGGATTCTGCATTAATTACCAGTACTCAGGCACAGGGGCTGTCACATAATGGATATATTTAGTGAGAATGACAAGGCTGATAATTATGTACAAGGAGCCTCAGAAAACGGATTGTTTACTTTGATGTTTAATTTCAGCAGACTCCTTTAGTTTGTTAAACTTAATCAAAAGCAATCAAAATACACTGGTGTGAATTACAGCAAATTAATTTCAATCCAATGGAAAATATCATGTCTTTCAAATTTGTACATTGAGCTGGAAGTTTTGAATGATCCCATCCAAGTGGGGAAACAATATGTTTTTGTGGTTGTCGTTACTTATTTATTAAATAAAATAGAATAAGACAAAACAAAAGCTAAAACATCGGAAATGGGCAAAAGAAACAAACAGAAAAAAAAAAGAACCCAAGAGAAAGCACAGGAAACACAGACACATTTGGTCATACATACTGAGGAATCCTATAAAAACACTGAACAGGAAGCCGTAACATATCCCTGTAAAGGACATATACATGTGTGCTGCTTAGGTCTCTGTGAGTTCCTAGGAGCTTTGATCATGTTGATTAGTGAGGTTTTTTTTCTTGGTGTTCTCCATCCCCTCTGGCTCATTCACTTCTGCCTCCCCTTCCCCAAGGTTCCCTGAGGCCTGAGGGGAGGGGTTTGATGGAGACATCCTGTGTTAAGGCTGAGTGTTCCAAGGTCTCTCGCTATCTGCATAATATCTGGCTGTGGGTCTCTGTACTTATTTTCATCTGCTGAAGGAGGAAACTTCTTTGATGATGGCTAAACAAGGAACCGATATATGAATTTTGCAGAATATTATTAGAAGTCATTTTATTGCTAGTTTTTTTTAAATAATAGTAGCATTCATTTTTATCCTTGGTCCATGGGTGATTTAGTCTCAGGTTCTTGGTTACCCACCCAGTGTTGGATATGGGCTCCATCTTGTGGAGTGGACCTTAAGTCAAATTAGATATTGATTAGTTACTCCCATTGGCATCGTGCCGCCATTGTTTTAGCATATCTTGTAGGCAGGACACCATTGTAGATCAAAGCATTTGTAGACAGGTTGGTGTTTATGTTTTTGTTTTGATAGTGTGCATGCTCCATTCCTACACCACAAACCCTAGAATGTAGGGATGAAGGCTCTATGTATGCATCAGCTGGAGTTCTCCACTGTCAGTGAATTGTGGAGGTGTTGTGTTCAGCAAGGGGGCCTTGCTGTCAGTTTGTGAAGAGCCATCCACAGTCTTTGCAACAGCCTGAGTGATTTGGCAATTCTCATGGATACCATTTGGCCAACAACTCAATTAGATGTAACCCAATCCTCATACTGGAAGCTTCACTTGGTGGCAAAATGTCCAGCAGGGGCTCTGTCTCCTTTATTATTTGGCAATTTTGTTTAGATTGCCTTCATATATGTATATATTTTAGTAAGCTTTTAATGTATTAAGTTTCCATACTTCTTCTCAAATGCCCTCAATTTCAGCTATTTTCTCCCATATTTCCCCCCTCACTGCCCTTTCCCGTCTACCTCCTCACTTGATCTTCCCATTTTGACAGCTCTACCCATCCATCCAAAACTGTTTTATTTCTCTTTACTAACAAAATCTGTTTCCTTAGTCCTTGTACCTAACCTTTATGGGTTTACAGATTATAGCTTGGTGGCCATTCACTTGGCAACTAATATCTTCATGTAAGGGAATACATACCTTATTTGTCTTTTTGGGTGTGAGATATCTCATTCAAGATAAATTCCCCCCCCCCAGTTCCATCAATTTACCTATGAATTTAATGATTTCATTATCTTTAACAGCCAAGGGATACTCCATTGTGTAAATGTACCGTATTTTCTTTATCCATTTTTCTGTTGAGAGGCATCTAGGTTGTTTACAATTTCTGGCTATTACAGATAAAGCAGAAATGAGCATGGCTGAGCAAGTGTCTCTGTGGTAGGATGATCTTTCTTTTGGGTATATGCCCAAGAGTGGTATAGTTGGATTTTGAGAAACGTCAATTTTCATCTTCCTGGGGAATGGCCACACTGATTTCCACAGTTACTGTATAAGTTTGCACTCTCATCAGCAATGGGAGAGTGAGTGTTCCCCTTACTTTACATCCTTGCCAGCATGAGCTATCACTTGATTTATTGATCATAACCATTATGATACATGTAAGATAAAATCCCAAAGTAATTTTGATTTGCACTTCCCTGATAACTAAAGATGTTAACCATTTAAGTGTTTCTCGCCATTAGAGATTCCTTTGTTAAGAATTCTCTGTTTAGTTCTGTAGACCATTTTTAAAATGAGTATTTTGAGTTTTTCGTTTCTTAATATACAGCTTGTTGTGTTCTTTATTGATTTTGGGTATTAGTACTCTATCATATGTGACATTGGTGAAAATATTTTCCTATTCTGTAGACTGCAGCATTAGCAGAATGACAGTGTCCTTTGGTTTGCAGTAGATTCTCAGTTTCATGAAGTCATATTTGTTGATTGCTGATCTTAGTGCCTGTGCTAACAGTAGTATGTTCAACGAGTCCTTTTCTGTGCTTTAAGGCTATAAGGGTTTAAGGCTATTCCCTACTTTCTCCTTTATCAGGTTCAGTGTATTTGGGTTTTTTGTTGAGATATTTGACTCATTTGGAGTTGAATTTTGTACAAGGTGGTAAGTATGGATCTATTTGGATTCATCTACACTTAGCTATTCAGTTTGGCTAGCATAATTTGGTGAAGATGTTATCCTTTCTGAAATGTGTATTTCTGGCTTCTTTATAAAAAATCAGGTGTTTATTTGAGTGTAGATTTATGTCTGGGTAACAACAGGTATATTTTTGTACAAATTCCATGCTAATTTTACTACTATAACTCTGTAGTACAATTTGATGTCCAGGATGGTGATACCTCCCAACCTGTGTGTGTGTGTGTGTGTGTGTGTGTGTGTGTGTGTGTTTATATTTCCATATGAAGCTGAATAGTGTCCTATCAAGAGCTGTAAAGAATTGTGTTGGAATTTAGATGAGGATTTCATGGCCATTTGTACTATGTTAATTCTACTGATCCATGAGCATGGGAGATTTTTTTCACCTTCTGATATCTTCTTCAATTTCTTTCTTCAATGTCTTAAAGGGTTTTTTTTTTCATACAAATCTTTCACTTGCTTGATTAGAGTTATCCCAAGATATTTTATATGATTTGAATCTATTGTGAAAGGTGTTGTTTTCCTGGTTTCTTTTCAGTGCGTTATTTGTGTGTACAAGGGCTACTGATTTTTGTGAGCTAATTTTGTATCCAGCTTCTTTGCTGAAAGTGTTCATCAGCTGTAGGATTTTTGCTTCTTAGGTCTATTTTCTTGGATTATCTTTTTCTAGCCTTTTACCCTGAGATGATGTCTCTCCTTGTTGTTGAGGTATATTTCTTGGATGCACTAGAAGGTTGGATCCTGGTTTTGCATCCATTGTGCTTGTTAGTCTCTATCTATCTATCTATCTATCTATCTATCTATCTATCTATCTATCTACACACACACACACACACACACACACACACACACACACACACACACGGAATTGAAACCATTGGTTTTGAGAGATACCAAAGAGCAATGGTATTTGTTGATTCTGTAAGTGTGTGTGTGTGCTGTCTGTTTACATTGGAATTTTACATCTAGCATCTACTGTAGGACTGAATTTATTGCTAGATATTGCTTAAATTTTGCTTTATAATGAACTGTTTTATTTTATCCATCTACTGTAATTGGCTGGCATATGTGGTTTCTTAGAATCTGTAGACCATCTGTCCAGGCTCTTCTGGCTTTTAGAATCTCTATTGAGAAGTCAGGTGTTATTCTAATAGGTCTGACTTTATGTCACTTGGTCTTTTCTCTTGAAGCTTTTAATATTCTTTCTTTGTTCTGTACATTTAGTGTTTCAATTATTATGTACCAAAGGGACTTTCTTTTCTGGTTTTATCTGTTTGTTGTTCTGTATGTTTCTTGTATTTTGATAGGAATCTCTTCTTTAGATTAGGAAAAATTTCTTCCCTGATTTTATTGAAAATATTTTCTGTGCTTTTGACCTGAGTTGTTGCCCTTTCATCTATTCCTACTGTTCTTAGATTTGTTTTCTTCATACTGTCCCAGATTTCCTTGTTGTTTTGCCTCAAGAGTATTTTAGATTTAACTTTTTTTATTTTGACCAAGGTATCCATTTCTTTTATGGTCTCTTCAATGCCTGAAATCCTGTCTTCCAGCTTTTGTATTATATTGATGAAGTTTGTCTTTGAGGTTTCTGTTCGTGTTCCTAAATTTTGCCTTTCTAGATTTTCCTCTTTTTGGGTTTTCTTTATTCATTCTATTTCCATTTTCATGTCTTGAGATTTTTAATCACTTTCTTCTATTCTTTGTGTTTCCTCATGTTTTTAAAGAAAGATTTACTCATTTCCTTCTTAAAGACCTTTATTGTATCCATGAAGGATATCTTAAAGTCTTTTTTGTGTGCTTCAGCTACGTAGTGATAATCAGGGCTTTCTGTGTTAGAGTTGCTCTAGTAGAGATGTATTATCCTGGCTTTGATTATGTTTTGTTTTTTGTTTGTTTTTGTTTTTTTGTTTTTTTTTGTTTTTTACGGGGTTTCTCTGAATAGCCTTGGCTGTCCTGGCTGTCACTCTGTAGACCAGGTTGGCCTTTGATTATGTTTTTACACTAATACCTAGGCATCTGGTTCTGGGAAGACTGTAATTCTAGGTGTTCTGATACCTATTTTTTTTTCTTTCTTTCTTTCTTTTTTTTTTTTTTGCTCCTGATTTCTGTTGTCCTCTGTGTTTCATAGGAGAGTGGGAGAATGCACTGGCTATGTGTTGCCTAGTAGGAAATTCTTCTAGGATACTGAGAGGTGTTGCCATTGAGGTTTCCAATTAAAATATGATTCTATGTATTTGGAGCTGAAACTTAGGAATGGAAATGAGCTAGGAGGTGGGGCATGAATGAGTCCCCAGGAGAGAGGATAGCTGGGTACCCCACAAGAATTTTCTTAGTCCTCTGGGGATGGGGGAAGAAAGTGAGGAGATTCCACAGCAGAAACTCTGCTATGAGATGGGATTTGGAAGAATGGAGTGAGAGGTGAAAATCTGCAGTTAGTCTACCTGATTGGCTGGCAGGAGTGGCCAGTAAGTTCCCAGGGAATGCCTGTTGGAGTTGGGGGCTGAGATAAAACAATGAGTTAGGAATGGGGATGGGACAGAAGCTTGGAGAGAAAAAGCTGTATGATTCACTGGAAAAGGGGGCTAGTTGTGGAAGAAAGGCTGCAGCAGGTGATCACCTACAGAGCTGGGGATATGACGAGTTGGGGTGGGTGGATAGTGTGGGTTGGTTTTTGAGGGGCTGAGAAAGGAGATGTGAAGATATGCAGTTAGCTTCCCTGCTTCCCTGGCCAGAGTGTTCTGTGAAAGGTAGAGGGGGAAGATCTCTGTATGAGCTGCTAGAGATGGGTGTATGTAGTGGGGGTGGGGAGGGAGGCCACAGCAGGTGGCCTGCTGCAGAGCTGGGGATGGAGCAGGTGGGAGTGGGGGCCTGGATTTGGAGGAGTTGGAGGAAGAGCTGAAGATACCCTACTTGCTTCCTTGGCTGTAGAGCAGTATGTTTTAAGTGTGGAACATTTATTGAGAACCCAGTTGGGATCCAGGTAGGGTCTGAGCTGTCAGTCAGTCTTCCACCCGGATGCTTTTTATGGGTGAATGAGAGTCTAGGGCTAACTTTCACTTTTGGCTTTAGGAAAAATGTTCTCAATACATTTGTGGGAAGGCCAATGGAACTCAGCATTTTAAGATCTTTGTGATGTCTTTGACAGCCTAACTCTTACTATCAGCAAAGATAACTTATTCCCATCTTCTTGGCTGAATATGTCCTCTGTTCATGTAAACCTAACAAAAAGTCGTCAGGCTGATAGTCTTGTGTAGCAGGTGGGACTCATCTCTAAGACACTCGGAGCCTCAGCTCTCTCACCTCGGATTGCTTCTCTAGGGATATTATGTTTAATTTCAGACGACTTCTTTAGTTTGACAACTTAATCAGAAGCAATCAAAATATGCTTATGAAACATATAGAAAATTAATTTCAAGCCAATGTAAAAGATTATATTTCCAAACCGTGGAGAATAAAGCGAGAGAATGGGTTGCAAATATTATGTAAAATGTTGACGACTATGCTAATGAGCAGTAGTAAAAGGGAGAGAGCCATTCTAGTAGACCGTGCTACCAAGCCAGTAACACCAAGACACCCTGTCCTCCCAGCTGGTGAGTCATCACATCAGGCCTAGTTTATTTCATGAGATTTGTGATTCAGTGGAACCTGTTGAGTCATTCAAACAGTGAGTCATTGATTGAATTTTCCAAGTATCTACCTGAATTGAGGCATGTAAAAGGGAATGCAGAACTCCATAAAGTGTCATCCTGACCTTTGGGAGTCTATGATGTGGTGAATGCAATATCAAAATTGTTCATGGCAATACAAGGAATTACTGAGGACGGACCAAAGCATCCATCATGCATTCAAGCATGTGCTTAAAGCTGTCTTAGAGATATCTTACTTATCAATGTATTTCTAGTATTTGGCATATAGCCCCAGTAGAGAAAGCAAATGAAAACTTGCATTGCATGAATGTATTGCAAGTGCATACTGGATATGAGGTGGATATCCAACTGACTCCCCTTCCCTGTAACCCAATATGTCCAACACCAGCTACATAGGCTCATTGAACTATTATTGTTTGAATGTGGACTCTCTTCCTAGGCACATGTGTTTGAAAACTTGGCCTCCACCCGGTGGTGATGTTTGGGAAGGTTGTAGAAATTTCCACACTGTAGAAAGTCAAGCCTTGATGGAAGAAGTGGGTCCCTTGGGTGTGGGTCTTGAGTTCTTATAGCTTATCAATACCCTGTTCACTTCCTGCTTCCTGATGGCCAATGCAATGTGACCAGCTGTTGTGAAAGCTTGTTTCCTTACCTGCTGTTCGGTCTTCCCCACCAAGATGCACCGAATCTGTTTGATCTGCAAGACAAATTAAACTGTTTCTACTAGGTTACTTATTATCAGGTTTTGCTTTGTTTTTCTCCAGGAAGACAAAAAGTTACCAACACAACCACTGATAGCTGATGTTCACTCTGCAGACATTAGCTGAATAAATAATAATTCATCTTATTAATGGCATATACATTGACTCGACTCTTGTGTATCTACAATTAATGCAGACCTCACAGCTTGAAGGATTTAGTTCCACAAGGTCCTCTGACTTAAGACACCAACTCAAAGTCCAGGTTACCTGTAATTTTGACCATTTGCTTACAAAGTAGGGACTTACCACACCCTCCATTTGAGGCTTGATAATTTGCTATACTGCCTTATACAAGGCATGGGAATACTTTGCTGTGTTTACACAGTGAACATGTTTACTGTGTTTACTTTGCTCTGTTTACCAGCCTTATGAAAGGTCAGAAATGAGTGACCCAGAGTCAGGTCTAGAAGGGTTTCAAGTGCAAGAGCTCTGTTCCTTCCTAGGAATTTGGAGTTGTAGAAGTTCCTATTCTAGTCCTGTGATCAAAGCTAGAACTGAGGCAATTTATGGAAGGAAGGGTTTATGTGGGCTTATGGTTCCAGAGGGATAAATAAGTCTGTCACAGCAACAAGTGGCAGGCGAGGTGGCAAGATATGAATGCAAGGGCTTGCAGGGGCACTAAGGTCTTCGAGCTCATAGACATTCAGTAGGGGAACCTGGAGTGATAAACAAATAGGGTTATTTCTTCAAGGGAAGAAAAGTAAAACCTGTTTTATACCCAGGAGGCTGTAGTAAATCTGCCTTCTAGCCCGGTGGTTTTTGCACAGTCTGGGGAATGGGGATTTTCTGACACTGGACCCCTCTCTAGATTCTTCTGTAAACTTGTTTCTTCTCTGTCAATCTATAGAACCTATCTTTATGGAAGGTGTCACAGGTACTTTACCAAGAGTTTCAATGTCATCACACTTGGATGTGTTTTTAACTTGCTTTGCTCCTCAAGAACTTTTAGGTGTACTTTGTTGTACATGCAGGCTTGAGTTAATCCTCACAAGAACAGTTTTCCCCAGATTACCTTGAATCACAAAGGTGAAGAGAGAGGGGAGGGGGCTGGAAATGGTACACATTATTAAACTTTCAAAGCCTGTCTCCAGTGACATACTTCCCCCAACAAAGTCAAATTTTCTAAAACCTTCCAAATAGGAAGATCAACAGGGAACATGTGTTTAACTGTACAAGCCTGTGGAGGGCATTTCCTTCAACCCAACCCAGGCCTCCATCATGTGACTCTATTCGCCTTTTCCTAGGGTTCCTAATGGAGTCTCCATCACTGGACACAGGGGACTAAACCCAGTCTTTCTCCTCTCCTGGGAGGCTGGGGTGAGGATGAGGCTCTACCCTCGTTCACCTCTGAAGCATTCTCTTCCTGAAGCTGTTGAGGTGGCTTTTAGAGATACCAGTCGCCTTAGCCACCTTATTAACAGACACTTCAGTGGAGTTGAAAGGGACTAGTTTATGAGTCACAAAAACAGCTCCCATTATTCTGCACTCAGGAAACTCCAAGGGTCTTAGAAGCTCAGCATCTGGAACTGCTGACAAAACCAGAAAGCTATAACAAAAGGTGCCTTGTCACCCCTGTCACTCAGGAAATCTCAAGAGCCTTAAAAGCTCTGTGCAAGGGACTTGAGATGGAGACCACATGCACACTTCTTATCCTGTCACAGTGTCAGTGCTTTTCAAAATAGGTGATGATCAGTTGCATCTTGTACCGATCACTCCGGTATTAAGGCAGGGGAGGTGCAGAAGGGTCCCCTGACCCACGTGTGTAAAAGCAGTGTGGAATTGTTAGTCACAGATGTGGCTAGTGCTGCTGCTGATCTAGGTTAGTCTTTGATCAGCATCATGCTACAGATGAAGTGGATTCTGTAGGTTTGGGCGGAGGAGAGTGACCTACTTCTGGGAGAGTTGGTATTGTGCCTCCCAGCACAACTCTTTCCTAGATCGCATGGGCCTTGAATCTGTGTCCCATTCTTGGCTAGCTTATTTGTATTGGGCAAGTTACTTAACCTCTCTGTATCCACATCTATACTGTCAAGTGTGCAATGACGTGCTCATAGTCTATTTTACCTGTTGTGAGTGGGAGGATGTGAATTGTGACATGTTAGGAGCACCTGGAATGGACCCAGCATCTGCTAGCTGTGGGTTGATGCTAGTTGTTCCTATTAGCTGATGCTCAGTAGCCTTTGTGGGAACCCCAGGCTTGCCACCCACTCTATAGACAGACACCCTGTGGTGCTAGTTAGGCTCTGTGGTCCTTGCTTTTCTCATGTTTATAATAGAGAGCAAAGGAGGTGAATCTGTAGGGCAAAGTTTACTTGGAAATGCTTGTGGAATCTTATGCTCTGGTCCTACCTGGGAGACTGCCAGGAAAGACACTGTACTGAGTTGAAGAAGATGACCGGCAATGAGAGGAGGGGTGGGTGAGACAAGAGAGGGAGGAGGTGGCTGTTTAGAAGATGTTTCGCTCTGGAAAACCTACAAGTGAAACATACCTGGAGGATGTCAGGGAATCGAGAGATTTTATTGCTGAACTGGAGAGTGTGTAGGGAGAGATGTAGACGGCAGACATTGCTGTCTTCAGCTCAGTTCTCCAGGGGCAGGACTGAAGGCTGAGGGAGGCTGAGAACTCAGGAGCAGCAGGGTGGTGATGGAAGACTGGAGTGACAGGTTAACTCAGGAGGGAGACAGATGTAGCTCTCTTTCAGACAGCGTCTCTCGGTAGCTAACCGGTAGCTTTGAGCAGGGAGTCTCCTTGTGACCCTGCATCTTTTGGTGGATGAACTCACCTCTCCTTTTTTATTGTGGTGAAATACACCTGACATAAACTTTACCATCTGAACCATTTGTAGCTGTACAGTTTAGAAGAAGCAAGTGCCTTCATAGTGTGTCTAACCATCACCACCATCCATCCCCAGGACACTTTTATATTCCGAGGCTGAGATTCAGAGCCTGTTAGACATTAACTCACCATCTCCCCTCCCCCAACTCCCAGCAACTACCATGCTATTTTTTTGTTCCGCCATGAGTCTGGCTCCTTTAGGGATCTTACACAGTAGATATACTTCTTCATTTGTGACTAGCTTATTTCACACAGTTTCACTTTGTGGTTTGTCTATGTTGTAGCATATATTTGAGTATCCTTTTGTTTAAAGGATCATGTGCTCCTGGGGGTGTAAACTGTATTTGTTTGTTCCTTTGACCAATGCTTAAGTCACCCTATCCTTCGGTCTTCCTGTCAATCTAGAGTATTTCAATTCCTCCTGACCCATGCCAATGTTTTTGTTTGTTTCTTCTTGCAATTTTCCTCTTTTCTCTCCTCCCTGTTTCCTTCTTCCTATCCTCTCTTCCCCCCTCTCTTCCCTCCTTTCTTTACTCTCTCTTTTGGAAAAATATATGTGCAGTCCTGTGTCCATTTTTAAGTTAAGACTTATTGTTGTTGTAAATTCTAGAATTCTAGCAGTTATTTGTTCTGAATTTTAACCCTTACCACATTTGCAAATAGTTTGTCTTTCTCATGTTCTTTGATCTCATGGTCTGCCTTTTTACCTCTCTGGACAAAGTCCCTGTGTGTGTTTGTGTGTGTGTGTGTGTGTGTGTGTGTGTGTGTGTGTGTGTGTATGTATGTGTGTCTGTGGTGTACACAAGTTTGGGGGCCTAGAAGCCCAGAAGATGGTCTTTTATCCCCTAGAGCTACAGTTGCAGGTACTTGTGAGCTTCTTGATCTGGGTACTCAGAATCGAGCTCCCGTCTTCTGAAAGAGCAGTATGTGCTCTTAATTACTGAGAGAGCAGTGTGTGCTCTTAACTACTGAGCCACCTCTACAGCCCTGTTTGTGCTGAGGCAGTGTCTTACCATGTGACCGAGGCTAACCTCAAATTCATGATCCCCTAGCCCCAGCTTCCTGAGTACTGATTAATCAGACATGGACCACTGTACTTATCTCAAAGCTTTTGACACTGAAGTCTACATTATCTAGTTTTTATTTTGTGGCCGCTGCTTTTGGTGTCACACACAACCCCATCATTTTATGTATCACTTTTGGAAGTGGCATTATTATCCCCAGAGTGCCTGGGGTATACTGGGACTACACATTTTAGCAAAGTCTGTCCAATAATTCTCTTGGGTTATTGTCACTATAGACACATGGATGAATACTGTTAGATTCACAGGGTCAGGAGGAATTAGATTGCTCTTTCTTTTGAATTTTCCTTTGTGTATCAATGGTTCTATCAATCTTGAAGTCCCTAGGCCTGAACATAGCCACTCTTGACTTCCCATCCCTTCTTGCCACTGTCAGCTGTGGGAATTAGAAAATTGTTCTCCTTATATCCTCCTAGCCTCCCAGGAGGGAGAAGAGCTGGTACTGGCTTATACAACACAGGCAAAATGGGTGCTTGCTACCTTCAGGCCTGGCAATACCAGATACAGCTCTCCCTGGCCTCTTTCTGCCTTCATGTGTTGGCCTTGCACATAGGGACCAGTGGATGGCTATGTGGACTCTGATGTGCCACAAGGTAAAAGGCCTTAAGGGACCTGGTGACTACATGGGTCAACATCCCGTCTCCCTACACATTGTCTTTTAATGTGTATGAAAAGAACTTTTACTGTGCTAAAATCCTTGAGTTTTTGTGATTTTTTTAAAAAAAGTAATTGGCCTCTGCAGGTGAAAAATTCAGAATTCTCAAAGCTTTCCTCACAGTCTCTCTTGGTAGCTTCTTCTTCTTCTTTTTTTTTCATGTCCAGTGATAGCAGTTTCAGACTTCTTGCTAGTCCCAACAACCCTAGACTCCTGGAGTAACTTCTGATTACTAGGTTTAATTGTTCTTCTTCTCATTCCCCATCCATATGCTTAGGAAAGAAATATTTTAGAGAAGACAGACGTTGTATATGATTCTATTAACAATCTTAGTTATCAAAGGTCTTCTCATTAAGGGAGTCTTCTTTCTTCTTCAGTGGGAAGGCTCCCCCTTTATCCCTTTCTTTTGCTTTTCTCTCTTCTCATTGACCTCTTAACTATCATCCAAGCTCAAGTTCAGGTGTGCCCTGTCTCCCAGCAAGCCCTTGGGAGAACTCCCGCTGTGCTCTTGAGCATATAGTTAGAACTGATCAGACTTTGTTCTTCATTCATTTACTTCTAGTTTCATGTCTTCTGCTAAAGTACAGATTCTTAGAGTTGGATTTATCAGTGGGTCACAAGAGCATCTAGAAATGTGCTGAATTCTGTGTGCTTGCCTGTGTAAGTTTCTTAAATAGTATTTTATTTGTTCTTTGAAAACTGCATACATTTATGCAATGTACTTTGACCACACTCATGTACCCCCTCAAACTTCCACAGGCACCTCCCATCTTCCTCTCAATTTTGTGTCTTACATTTTGTTATTGATAACCACCTACGTTCAATGAATGCTGTCCATGTCCACATGAGTGTGGACCTATGCATTTGAAGAGGATAGATTATAGATTTTTTTTTTCCTTGTAGGGTTGGGAGGCCACAGGCCTTGGATGCTGATGCCATTATTTATTTTTTTTTTAAAGTTTGAAATTTTAGATGCAATTACAACATTTATTTCCTTCCCTTCCTCCTTCCAGTGTTTCCCATGTATCTCTCATTGCTCTCTCTCAAATTCATGTCATCTGGCCTTTTAAAAAATCGTTTACACACACACACACACACACACACACCCTTAATATACACATACAACCTGATTTGTCCATATTGCCCCTTGTATGCATACAAGTATGTATACAAGGATGATCACTGAAGAACTATGCCCTGGGAAAGACTATTTCCTTCCACTTGTAATGTTCCTTAGTTGCATGTAGTTCATCTTCTAGAGTCGAGGCTCTATGAATTTTTCCCTTCCATGTAAGCATGTCCTTGTTCACTTCATGTTTGGCCTCCATGTTGTTGGGACTGCATAGATGCAGCTTGCATGACATGTCTAGGAGTCTCATAACAGACATCCTGCTGCTTGGGCTCTTAGCTTTCTGCCCCCTCTTTTTCAGTGCTCTGTGACTTATGTTTAGGACTTATGTTGTAGATAGATCAGTTGGGGCTGTGCACACAGAATCACTTATGCTCTGCATTTTAAGCAGTTGTGGTTTTCAGTAATGGGCACCATCTGTTGCAAAGAGAAATTTCTTTGTTAAGAGGTGTGAGCTCACTTATCTGTGGGTATAAGGATAAGTATTTAGAATGCAGTTAGGAATTATACTGGTTCAATAAAGAGGCAAATATAAGTTCTTCTTCAAGAACCATGCACTCACTAGTCCTAAGTAGTTGTCAAGGACTGTAGTACAGACATGATTTCCCTCTTGTTGAGGGGCCTTAAGTCCAATTGGAGAACCGTTAATTGCTGTGAAGATATGAGTGATACCATTTCACCTTTACCATTGGTGTAGTTATTGGGTGTCATAGTTCGGTAAAACTATCACTTTCTTTCCTCCTCTGGAAGCCTGCAGGGCATCTTCTTATACCATGAAAGCTAATTCTCCAATCCCTAAGATTATGTATCTGAAGTATACGGTGTCTTCAGCAATAGAGACTCATCTTTCATCTCTGGGACAGCAGCAATAGCCTAGAACGCTTTGGAGCCACTTGTATTCCCTTGACTCAACAGCTTTCGAGGGAGCTTCTCATGACAAGTATTGGGGTTTGTGTTACATAATCCATGGCACTTGGGGGAAAGTATTGTCAGCCAAAGTGGGACATTTTAATTTCTACTATATACTTAGTTATGTGTGTAGTAATATTACACATATAATTAGACATACTTATAGGTCTACACATAGGTTTGCTGTATTCTATGTAATTTTAGATAAATTGATACTATTTTGATTCCTTATGACTTTTAAAGACACCCTTAGTGTTATATTATTTCCTTCTTCCCTCTGTTCCTTTAAAACTAACCACTGCCTCGTTTTCCCCATTTTCCCCCTTCAGAATGCTTCTGCCCTATTCCTCTCCTTTCTCCTCTCCTTAGTTGTCTCCCCACTCCAGGGTCCTTTTTAGTTCCCTGGCTTTTATAGTTACTCCAGGTTATGCACTCACATCTGAAGAATTAAATTTAGGAGCCACAGATGAGAGAGAAAATGAGATATTTGTCTTTTTGGGTCTGAGCTATCTCACTCAATATAATCTTTTTCAGTTCTACCCATATGCTTCCAAATTTCATAATTTCATTTTTCTTTACATTGGAGTAGAATTCCATAGAGTAGATGTATCACATTTTTTACTATCATTCATTTTTTAAAAGGCATTGAGGTTATTTCTATTTCCTAGCTATTGTGAGTAGAGTGATACACACTGCCTTTCAGAAGCAATTCTTAGTGTGGAAAGATGTGTTAGAAGCTTCATCCAGTAAATGATGGAAACAGATACAGAGACCTACAGCCAAACATTAGGCAGAACTTGGGGGATCCTGTGGAAGAGAGGGAGGAAGAATTGTAGGAACTAGAAGGTTCAAGGACACCATAAGAAAACCTACAGAAGCAACGAACTTGGGCCCATAGTGTCTCACAGAGACACAACTGCCAACCAGAGGGCATGCAGGGGATGGACCTAGGCCTTCTGCACATATGTAACAGTTGTGCATTTTGGTTTTCATGTGGTACTCCAAACAGTGGGAGTAGGGGCTGTTTCTGCCTCTGTTGCCTGCCTTTCTCCTAACTGGGCTGCCTTGTCTGGCCTCATTTGGAGAAGATTCTCCTAGTCTTATTACAGCTAGATATGCCAAGGCTTGTTAATATCCATGGGAGGCCTCTCCTTTTCTGAAGAAAAAGGAAGGAGGAGTGTATGGGGGAGGGGAGGTGGGGAAAGCACTGGGAGGAGAAGAGGAGGAGAAACTGTGGTTGGGATGTAAAGAAAATGTATTAATTAAAAAATGTGCTACTTCCTGGAGTGGAGGCAGAGTCTGCTTAGTAAGCAGCACATTCCGCCCTCCTGCTGTGATAAGGGACAATGTACAACTTCTGCATTGTTTTATAGAGTTATGCAGACTGAATTTATTTAAAAACCAAACCCAAACCCATGGTTCTACAGTTCTGAAATCTGAAGAGTTCAAAGTCAAGGACTCTGGATCTGCTAAAGGCCTTTTCTGTACATCACTTTATGGCAGAAGTTGGAAAAGCCCAAGAATACATAAAAGAGGAATAAGGAAGCCAGACTCTCTTCTTTTCACCAAGAAATCCCTCCCAAAATGAGCAAGCCATTACCATGGTAATCCACACCAGGTCTACCCTCATGCCCGCATCACCCTCTGTAGGTTCCATTGCTCAACTCTGTACATCGAGAATGACACTTTCAATTTTCAGATCACAGGAAAGGGTGATTAAGAACTCTAGTTTCCATGATGAGGGATGAAGACTATACTTACCTTTGGGTATAATGATAAATGTTTATAAATTGTTGTTAAGAATTATGCTGGCTTAATAAGCTAGTGGTTGCAGATTTCCTTCCAATAACTATGATTTCACTAGTACTGAGAAGTTAGGTTTACAGTACTAGGCATGTCCCCTCTCTTGTTGAGCAGGTTTTAAATCCAATTATAGAGCCGTTGATCACCACCAAGGCATGTGTCCCTCTGCTGTACCCTTAAGATTATCATGCCATGCTTGTTGTTTCTATGGCTCATAGACATCATAGCTGTGTAGAACAATTGGTTTCCTCCTTCCTTTGCAATCTTGCATGGCATCTTCTGGTACTCATGAAAGCTAGTCCTCAGGGAGGAGATATTCATATTAGTTCCATCTCAGGTGTCTTTGAGTTCTGTTTCTGAAGTGCATGATGTCTTCAGCTGTAGGGACTCACCTTATACCTGTCAGGGACAACAAAGAGCAACAGTTATAGGCTGTATATTTGGGGAGTATTTGTGCAGCAGATGGAGAATACTACAAAAAATCCACCACTGATCAAAATCCAGAGTTGTAGATCCCAGACCCAGCAGATACATCTACAAAACATTTCCATGTTTAAGTCTCAGGGAACATTGCAGCAAAGGGGGTGGTAAGAATGTAAGAGCCAGAGGATCAAAGGGTTTGCTGTGAGATTGTGTTTTCTAATAACATCAGAATCTACACCCATAAAGTCTCGAAACATCATTGCCCAAATGTGAGATGAAGAAGGAGGACACCAGTGGACACGCCAAAGTGGATGGGGAAGAGCCCATGAGGCCTTAACACTACACAAGAAACTAAATGACACGGAAGAAAGCTGGGGCCAGGAAAGGTGGTCATCCCTAGGGAAGACCACAACCAATTGGTTGTTGGGTGTCAAATGGTCAGCCCTGAAAACATACATACAAGTAACATTATATGGACTGAATGAATTATATTTAGGGATATATATGTGTATACATATGTGTATGCAATAACAATTTGTGAAGAACAGAGGCCATGAATTTGAAGGAAAGTATGAAGGGATATATGGAAGGGTTTGTAAGGAGGAAAGGGAAGGGCAAAATGGAATGATATCATAATCTCAAAAATAAAGTCAAGGAAGTTCATATGAGAGACTCATAAAGTGATATGAAGCCCCAGGACCCTTGGTACACAAACAACAGATACTTTAGAATCGCCTGGAATTGACTTTACTCTCACCAGTTACATGGCACCTTGACCCACCCTCAGAGATGTCACAGTGATGGCTCGTTCTTGTCAAGTGTTAAGGTAAGACTGTTTCCTTATCTTGGTCATGCACGATGCTTAGCTAACAGATTCTGTGCCGCGCCTTTGTCTCTGCAGCTATAAATCTCATAGATTCTTATAAACAGTGTGGTTGAGATCCAGTGGTGCCTGATGTTTGCCCTCCCCAGGGAGGCATGTGAAGCCCCCCGTTGGATCCTTCTTCTCTGTCACTCTTAGTGTTTGCTCAGCACCCAGCCTTAGCAGCCAGCAGAATGCCTTGCTGGCTTTTTCCTCCACAGCTCTTTGAATGTTTAATAAATTCTTAATTAAAAGCCGGGCACCTCATCTATTCCTGTCAATTGCTTCTGTGTTGTGAAGAAGAGAGGCCTATAGGAGGGAAATGTCAGGCCCACCCTCCGCCCTCCACTCACATCCACAACCCTCCACATGCATGTGCGTGCATGAACATACGACCCAGGATTTGGTGCTGTATTTACATAATTCTATTGACATTTTGAGGCTAAAATTATGTATGCTACTTTAATTTGCTGTTAAATTAAATTATGAATGTTTGGAACGTAGTAATTTCTTTTGTTCTATGAACAGATTGTTTTATATATCTGCCTATATTACCAAGTTATTAATTTAATGATTTCATAATAGCAGCTCATTCCTCTGGGTAATATAAAGACTGAAGTGTGCGCTCCGTACAGCACAGGCAGAAGCTGCTTGGCCTACGTGAATTGAAGGTTTTTGGAATAAAGATATTAGTTTTGGCAGAATGTTTAAGAGTGCATAGGGAAACTGGAAGGATATGTCAGGTCAGTTCTGGTTTCCCAATTTCATTTTTAAAAGGAAAGACATAGTCCATTGCCCATGAGACTGCAGGAAAAATAATTTTCTTAAGTAAAGTTAGGCCCTGGTTGAGCACTGACAGGTCTGAGAGCTGTGGATGCCTGTCTAGTCCGTTAGCATTGGACACTGCATAGGTTCTGCTTGAGCTGAAAGCAGGAGGATTTTTGTCTTGAGGGCCTCTTGGGTCACAATACAATCTGCACTCTGGAGATATGTTACTATGGTAACTTGGTATTGGCCACATTACTCTGCTCCTTGTTGGCACCTGACCCTATTTGAATAAAATTCCAATGGCTAGGTACTGTGTGTGTGTGTGTCCTCTAGAATCCAAGGGAGTTTCCTTTATGTTAGGAAGTTGTGACTTAAGCTTTTTGTGCCTCAGTTTTCCAATCAATAAAATGGAGATGTTGATAGTGCTGTCTAATCAATGCAGGATTGAGTAGGACTCCCTTAAAGAAGTAGATGAGAAAATGCTTTTGCTAAGTTATGTGGCTGAGTTATGTGGATTATGAGGGTGAGTACCACAAGATACCATATACTAGAGCAGTGACTGTGACCATGACCATGGCTGTTCTTTTTACAGCATTAGGTGGTTCATTTTCCTCCATATCACAGATTCTTCAGCTGACATTAGAGATTTGAACACAAAGGGTTTCAACGTTTTCTTTACCTCTCCAGCTATTTTTATTGTTATTTTTTTTTCAGAAGAAAATTCCAAAATGATGTTTTGTTTGTGAATGGCATGCTGATGTGTGTCCTTTCATAGCTGAGCCCCTCTTACTCAACAAGGACTGATGTATCTTCTAGGCAGACATGGCTTCTGCCTTCTCCCTGGTGATTCTCCAGTGGGACCAGATGACAAAAACACATGATCACATTCTGTGATTGTCGAGGTGGTGCCAGAAGAGGGAAAGGAAGCCAGACTGAAGGTAAAAGATTGGTTATGGGTCCACTGGGGCTAAGCTGTCATGGGAGGAAGTAGAAATGTGGAGGGAGATGGGATAGGAGAGGTCTGCATAATATGAATGGGATATTGAGTCTGGACTTGGGGCAAGAGTGGTTGACATGGGCTAAGGTACAAGCAGGGTTTAAACTGGTAGCAGAAGGAGCCTTGCTAGGCCAAGGGTAATTGAGAACCACTGAAGGAGGCAAAAGATTCAATGTGGAGAGCCATTTGGAAGAGAGTAGAGCTGGAGGCAGAAAGATCAGTCATGGGACTGTTATAGCAATCAAGAGAACAATGACGTGAAGAAAAACTTTAGAGAAGACTGAAGAATTACTAGGGTCTGGCTTAGGGTTGATGGGGACAGTAGCGTAGAAGGTATTGCTGAAGGTGGGAAACTAGGGGACTTTGAGATCACCCTGGGATCTTTTAGTTCTTTCTTTTCTGGATTTTCTATGATGTCCTGTAATTCATACCAACTCCTCTCCCCATTGCTAACATACACTTGCGTACACATAATGATATGTACCTAGATGTATGCACATGCACACACACACACACACACACACACACACACACACATTCACACACATAAACACACCCCTCTACTGATATGTACTCTATAGGATAATACAGAATGTTTCTTTGTGTATCCCAGTGTGACAGTTATGTGAACCATCTTGTCACCCTGCCCCACAAGAAAAAACAATAAATGTTTTATCTACAGTCTTGGATATCATAGCTTTATCTTCATGAATCTCCCACATTAGAATGTAGCTTAATAACATCTGGATTCCTGGTACCTAACAACATGTGAAACAGACTCAAGTCATTGCTGAGAGTTATTGATGATTGAAAGACACTAAGGGTCCTGGGTCTGAGCCACCGTGAGGACAATTAGCTATGCTTCCTGGTCTTCCCAAGAAGAGACCTAGATCTCCTGCCTTGAGAGGTGAAGTACTAATGGGGGCACCAGAATATGCTGGCCAGTGTCCTACTTAAGTACCAAGTCCATAGTCCTTTGGGTTAAGATAAATAACAGAGAGACTGCCTGGTTAGGCATAGGACAGAGAACTAGAGAGATGGAGAAACGTGGATAAGGACTGAGAAGGTGACAGAAATTATCAAAAGAGCCAGGAGTGACCCAGGAGCCAGAATTCAGTTGGAAATCAACAGTGGAAGCAACTGTTATGTAGGGAGTAGGGGAAGAAGTCTGGAGGACTTGTTAAGTAAGGTCCAGGGATAGAGAATGACTGAGGACACCAGAAAGGACAGAAAGCAGGGAAGAGTTTGGATGGGAGCTCCAGAAGCACAGGCAAGATCACGTTAACGACAATGTGTCGATGTGCCTGACACCTTGTAGGTAGTTCACAGAAGTCGAATGGAGTCCTTGTGAATCATGAAGAGGGAACAGAAGAAAGGAAATGCCAGGAGGTTGGAGAGCGGTACTATCTCCAGGATCTGGATCTTAGAACTTGCCTTCAAGTAAAGGTGGAGAAAGAGCTGGGTTGCATTTAAGACATTTCCAGCAATTGCTTCCTTAAAGAATCTTTCTTTAGTGGTAAATTGTTGGGTATGTACTTATAGTTTGGTCACATACTGATATGGTCTGCATATTCCTTTTGGATTTGAATTCTTACATTGAAATCTAATCATCTACAAAAAAAAAATTATAGTACCATGAAGTGGAACCTCTGGAAGGCCTGTAATTTATCTCCAGCCTTATTTACAGGATTAATGGATTTATAAAATATTTTTATGTTATGGAGTTAATACCAGTTTAAAGGAGGAAGAGTCTATTGGATTTACTGGTTCAGGGGTTCTGTTCCCTAGCCTCATCTCTAAAGTCCTGAGATAAGTTCAGCACCATGGCAGTGGGATGCATGACAGAAGAGGCCTGTAACTTCATGGCAAGCAAGGAGCAGAGATTAAGGAACATGGCTGTGTTAGCTGACTTTCTCCACCCCTGTCTCCTCCCCAGTCCAGCCTACGGAATGAATGACATAGCCTGAATTCAGAGTGGGTCTGTACTTAATTCTCTCCACAAACACCCTTACATAGACACATCTGGAGGTGTGGATTATTAAATTCCTAGGCACTGCTCAACCTAATCAAGTTGACAATCAAGATTCACTATCACAGCTTTTGAGAGGGACGTGGAAGGACATGTAGAAGATGCCAACAGACACCAAGCTATTGGCATCTTGTTGGACTTAGAAGTCTCTAAAACTGTGAGCAATGTATCTTTGTTGTTTATAAATTACTCAGTTTAAGGCATTTTGTTAATTGGCTTAAAGGCACTAACATATACACTAAACTCCATGGGCTAGGTGATAATGCCTCAGAGGTCCATAGAAGGTGGACCCTGGGCAGAGGTCAGGGTCCAGGGGGCAGCTCTATAGTCTTCTAAGTGATGCTTTTGGAGGCAGAAGTGGGATGGATTTGAGGAAATTGCCAAGCGTTCCAGACTTTCTGTGTGCGAATAGTGAGTGTGGTGATGGCTAAAATTCAGGAGGGAAAAGACCTGGCTCAAAACAAACAAACAAACAAACAAACAAACAACCCACCCCAGAGACTTGTGAGAGGCCATTTGAAGCAATTCTATGTCTGGAGCCCTGGGCTATTTAATGTTTCCAGCAATGAACTAGACAATGAAACAGAGAGCACGCTCATTAATTTCATAGATGACACCCAGCTGAGTCTGGAGGGGGCACCTTGGAGGATCCGATTAGAATTCAAATTGACTCCAGTAGGTTTTAAAGACTGATCAGAAACCAACCAAATAAGATCTAGAAAGGACAAGGGCAGAGAGAGGGAAAGGCAGCCTCGGGAAGGACTAGGAGAGTGACTTGCTTTGTTTTAATCCTGCCTGAAACCTGCTGACTCTCTTGACCTCCCTTGCCTGACACATCACAGCTGACATTTGCACATGGCTTACAATGAACTTTCACAGTTCTCTCCTTGGGGCCTTGGGTGACAACACCCTTAGAGAAGGGGCCGTTAGGAATAAGTTCATGGTGGGTTCAGAGATGTTAAAAAATCTGCCTGAGGCCACACAGCTGATAGGTGTCAAAGCCAGATGCAAACTCATTTAGCACTTTACACAGCTCATTTGACACTTACCTCAGAGTGCTTTACTGTCTTATCTGATGTGTGACCTCATTCAGTGGCATAGTCCCTGGATCCTGCTCCTTGGCCCTAGGCAGGTCCTATTTCCATCCATGTCAGGCCAAGACCCCATGATGTACCTGTCCAACACAATTCTTACCAGCCGCTTCACCAATTTGGATGCAGTCTAGCTGGACCAGACCCACCAGTTCACTTTCATACTCTGATGTCAGTCCAGCTACCTGTCAACACTCCTCACCTAGCTTGTTGAAAACCCTTGGAGAGAATAGCACAATTGGATAGAAAGAGCCACTGTGGAGTTATCAGGCAGGCTGCTGGTTCTGCTTGGCAACCAGTCTCTGGTTGGTTGGCTTTCCTTCAGTCCTAACCTCATTACTGACCCACTTACTTATTGTTGCTATCCTACTGAAGAGAAGACACGTCACCTGGCAAGTGGTCCCTCAACTCCTAGTTCTCAGAATCTTCCACTTTGTCCAGCTCTACAGTAGCTCTTCTGTCCAGCCTCCTGGCTCAGGGTGAAGAATGTTGTGTCTGGCCCCTCTTCTATGCTATGTTCATACTCTATTTTGTTTTGCTCCCTCTTGCATGTATACCACCTGGTCTTCCCCCTTAGGAGTCCTTAAACTTGTGCAGCCTGGTCCATCTATGAAACTTTCCCAAAGAGAAGTTACCAGGGAGCAGCCTTGGATATACAGCACTTTCTGCCCGTGTTCTGATTCTTAGGCTAAGTAGAGTATGTGTAGGCTCCTTATACATAATGTAGTGAACAACTTTGGGTCATTTGAAATGAACATAGTCCTCCTTCACTCTACCATGTGAATGGCAAAAGCTGTCCATGATCCTTCATGTTTCCTGTTTACGGTTTATACCTCTCATCCTTTCCTGAAATCCTTTGTCACTCTTACTACCCCACAATCCCACCATTTTTCTTCTCTCTGACCCCTACCTCCCTATGACTCTACTGATCCCTGGCCTTCTCCCAGGCCCTGCCATTCCATTCTTTCACATATCTTGTAACTGGATCTTCACGCCTACCTACTAGTCCTTTTGGTCTGCTTGGTCAGAACTTGCTCTTTTGTCGTTGACTTTATGTTGAGTTGCCGCAGGCTGGATCACAGGATGGATCTATGTGGTTGCTGCCTTCCTGACGTTAATCATCTCCTGCTGGCCAGCCTCTGAAAGTGATAGACTCCTGTATTTTATCTTCTTTCTACATAAGCTGTCGGTGATCGAAACTTTGTCCCTAGTTATTATTCCTATTCCTGGCTATAGTCTCCTTATTGATGTCCCGGTCTCTACTCTTGCCTCCTGTTAACCTAAACTCATCATGCTGTTTCTCTACTTGAATGCCCAGCTTCTTACTGAGTGCCCATTCATCTGGATCCATTGTCTATGGTCTTCCATGATCTAGTGCTACCTGCTCTTAAGAAGCAGCAACTCTTGCCCTCAACACACCCCACTACTTCTAATCAAGCATACCATTCTGTCCTCACTATGCCTGGCCAGGTTCCAAGGTGTGATCATTGACACCACACCCCTGTGTCTTTGAACATGTCTTGCCCTTCTCCTCATGTTCCTCACCTGGCAGCTGTAACTGCAATGCTCTGTCTTCTCACTCTGGAGAGTGACATGGCATCCTGACTAAGAATGTCACACCTGGAGTCACACTGATTAGGTTCAAGTCCCAGTGTACTCTGATAGTGCTGTGACTTGAGATCTATACCTCAAGGCTTCCTTTCCTCCTGTGTAAATTTACAGTGAGGATGGTGTCCACTTCTTGGGACTGTTGTGGAGATTAACATACAGGATGTGCAAAGTGCCTTCTCCAGGGCTGGCTTCATCTGAAATTCTTGCTAAAGGCTGACCCTCATGATGCTAATAATTCTCCATCCTTTAAGATCCAGATACTTGCTCTGCAATGAAGTCTCTGACTTTCCAGATGGGCACACACAGCATTACTTACTTAGCATTCTGTTGTGTCTACCTCTACCAGTGTGCTGTCTATTATTTTAAGTGTTGTTCTCAGTATCTGACCCAGTACCTAATGTTAGACAATTCTACATCCATGTCTTAAAGACAAATGGCTTTGATCTTCATCTTTGCTTGATCAGTAGTGGACCACTGTGAGGTACTCACTGACAAACTTAGGCCACTACAGTTGTATCTTGATTTTTTTTTTTTTCCTGAAGGAGACTCACCAGAAGTCAGGCCTAAAAGCCAGGATAAATCCTTCATTGACTAGGATGGAATGTTTAGAAATTTACCCTGGCCAGTGGGATACATTGTCCATCAGCAGTTATAGCTACCAAAGGGAGGAGGGAACGGTGTTACATACTTGATGGGTGAGTACATGGGATTGTCAGCCCATGTCCCTCGGCTGTCAGTGAGTGGTGAGTTGGATGACAGTGGCCTGATTGTTTGCTGATCCTGGGTGGTAACATCTGGGCTGGCCATTCTTGCCAAAAGTGATCTCAGAGGGCAAAAATCATGTTGATGCACTAGCGAATGCAAGAGTGGGGCTTTTCAGGGCAGCAGAAATGCTTTTGTGGGATCCCAGTTGCTGCCAGATGCCTCATAGGCTGCCAGGACATTCTTAAGTCTTGGCGTAGTAGGAAGGCAGCTGATTGGAACCCTAGGTGGGTGCTGATTAACGCCAGGATACTGGTTGCTAGTGTCTCCCCAGGGTTGAAGTGGACAAGGTTGCATGATGAATATTCCTTATCTAAGTTTTTTGGAATGGGGACACGGCAGAGAGAACTGGCTCATGCCCACAGTCTTCTTGGGTTTGGTTTTCTCATGCTATGTCAGTATCTGGCCACCTGATTTTGTGTTCCTGGTGTCTCTTCCCTCAAATTCTGATCTTGTGCTACAGACCAGAAAGGGAAGTGGTTTTAATGATACTCTTCCAGCTTTGGTTCTTCTCTGAGTATGGCTGTTAGGGTTCCCATTCTAATTCCCAGTCTTGGGGCCAGTCCCAGGGTCCTTTCTTTACTGGACATTTTGCTGTCTATCTGTTGGTGGACCTTGGGTGATGGTGGGGTCACTGGTCATTTTGCTATTCCGAATCTCTGTCTTCACATTAGAGACATTGACTTTCACACCCAGAGGCCTGGCTAAGGAGACTCAGGACACTCAGCATGGTCTTTGCCCTATGCCCGCTGATGCTGCAAGCTCCGTGACTCTTTTTTGTTAGTCATGATGTTATGTCCTTGTTGGTCACTTGCTGCATGAGCTGGCATGATGTAGTTCAGGGGAAGAAACAGGATCAATGGTACTCTAAATATGGGGCAGGATGGGATAGGATAAGAGGGATTTGAGGGCTTCTGTGTGTACATGTTTTGGGAAATGATGTCTCCTGTGTAGTCCCACAGCTACCAATTAACAGTGTTTGTCAGTGAAGGTGGCTTTAGAAAGAGGACGGTGGCCCACGGCCATCAGAGATGCCCACTGCCACATTGAAAGCTGAGCAGCACTCAGGCCTGCTAGCTTGTCTTCTTGCATGTGGCCTTGTGGGATGAAGACATTGAAGCTGCTGTTCCCATAATGACCTTCTGTGGAGAACCAGGTCAGTTTCTGAGGCTGACAT
Source organism: Grammomys surdaster (assembly GCF_004785775.1). Lineage (NCBI taxonomy): Eukaryota > Metazoa > Chordata > Mammalia > Rodentia > Muridae > Grammomys > Grammomys surdaster. The sequence continues at coordinate 9,750,455 of NW_021621022.1, forward strand.
GTCCCTGCTTTGGCCCGCTGCCACCCAGGCAATTAACTTCTGCTGTAATTCTGGGCCTCTGCCCCTGCATCCCTCCCCCCTCACTTCAAAACAACCATGTTGAACAAGTGACTTATAGGAGGAGGGAAAGGGACTGTCTAGTCTGGAGGCTGAGAGATGACAAGGGCCTGAGCAGAGAGCTGCGTGTTTTGAATCACTGGAGTTGCTGTTCTGGGAGCAGATGTGAGGCAGCTGCAGAGAATACTCCAGGCAAACCCTGAGGATAAGTGAGGGTGACATGCTGAAGACAGGAGACTCTCCCAATCACTATCCCCCTGGGGCTGGCCCCAAGCCCTGCCAATTACCTCCCTGGCTTGCTTGGTTCTACTCTCTGGGAGGTGGGGGGCAAGCTAATTCTGTTCTGGGCTGCTGGACAGTGAATTTGGGGTTCATTGGCCCCTGGAAAGAGAAGGGTGCTGAAGCAAACTAGGGAGTTGCTTGGGGACCTTATTGCCTGCTGTTCTCTTGGGACACCCCCTCCCTCCACCCCCCAGCCTCACCATCTGTCTTTTTCTACCTTGCAGTTCTGCAGCAACCTGGGTTAATCAGAAGCCGCTGACCCTGGGAAGATGGTCTCAGAGGAGCAAACCTATTTTAAGCTGGTGAAATGATTAGTGATACTAATCACACGTCTTCAGCCCAGACCCTCTGGCCTACTTTACTTCTCCCAACTTTCTCTGGGCCTGTACACTTACTTCAGTCCCCATCCCTCATTCTTTTCTCTAAGCAATGAGTTGCCCTCACCTCCCTTTCCTATTTCTGAGGGACAAGAGGCCATGGAAGCCTCCAATGGCTCTAGTCTGTACCTCTAGGAAACCGTAATACTGTCAAATGACCCCAAGAGCCTTTAGGGGTAAATTTTTTAGGCTCCAAGCTGACCCTAGACACCATTCTACACAATGGTATTGGTAGGTACAAAAAGGGAGAAGGTGTTTGAATGCTTCTGTGCCCAGGGCTTTCTTAGGACCATAGAGTCTAGTAAAGGGTGTGAGGAAAGAATGTTTGCTGGTGTGTGTAGGGGAAACTGGGGGGAGGGGAATCCTACCCAGGATTCTGTTATTGGCTAGGTATCACAGTTTCCTTGGGATAGTGGGTCTTGCTGAGAGGTTGAGGCTAGAGCCATGCCCTTGTGGTGATTAAATGCATGTTATGGTTTGGAAGTGTCTCCTAAAGTTCATGTGTTGGAAATTACAGCTTTAATGTAATAGAATTAGAGGTGGCACCCAGAAGAAATGATGAGCTCGTGCAGCTCTCTGGCTTCCTATATGAAATAATGTCACTGTCATAGGGATTGTTACTTGTCTTGGAAGTGGGTTCTTGATGGAAGGAGATCAGCTTGGTACCTCCTCACTCACATGCATGTGCCTGCCTACTTGTACCTGGAAGCACACATTTATGTATTTATGCCCCCATCAAGTTTTTCTTTAGAGGACTATAGCTGATTTGTGAATAGGAAAAATGAGCCACTCTGAGGTAGAGCATATAGCTAAAGAGTGGGTGTGTATTGGCCATATAACTCATAACTTGAGTTTTTAACTCTGTGCCATAGGTCTATACTCTCTGGGGTCCAAGTCCCAAATAACAGGCTCAGATGGCAAAGCTCAAGGGTGTGGTTACAAAGGAAATATTGAATCTGAATGGAAGCTTCCATATTATTATGTCTTAAAAACAGAATTCCCACCATGAGCTCATGTGTAGCAAAGTTGGACCTCAGCAGGTGGAACTCTTTTGGAAAATCCTTGAGACTTTCATTGGCGTAACCTTGCAGTAGGCAATAGATCACTGGGGACTTGTTCCAGTGGGTTCTTGTTAGCCCTTTCTCCTTCTTCTTCTTTTTTTTTTTTGGATGTTTTATTTACATTTCATATGTTGTCCCCTTACCCCATCCCCCCCACAACCAGGAACCCCCTATCTCATCACCCCTCCTCCTTCTTCTCTGCAGATGTATCCCTTACCTATCCCCCCACTCCCACCTCCCCACCCTCAAATTCGCACCCCCTGGGGCGTCCAGGCTTCATAAGGTCAAGGATCTCTTCTTCCACCTATGCCCAGCAGGGCCCTCTGCTCTTACGTATACAGCTGAAGCCATGGATCCCTCCCTAAGTGCTCCCAGGCTGGTGGTTTAGACCCTGGGAGCTGTGGTTGGTTGGTATTGTTGCTCTCCTCATGGGGCCACAAACCCTTTCAGCTCCAATGGTCTTCCCTCTAACTCCTACATTGGGAACCCCATGATCAGTTCAATGGCTAGTTGTGAGCATCTGCCTCTGAATATGTCAGACTCTTGCAGACCTCTGAGGAGACATCTATATCAGGCTCTTATCAGCATGCACTTCCTGACTTCCACATCAGCATCTACCTTTGGTGATTGCACATGGGATGGATACTCAGGTGGAATGGTCTTCAGACGGCTCCTCCTTCAGTTTCTGTCTCTCACTTTGTCTCCATCCCTTGAGTATTTTGTTGCTCCTTCTAAGAAGGACTGAATCACTCCCACTTGGTCTTCCTTCTTCATGAGCTTCATGTGGCCTGTGAGTTGAATCTTGGGCATTTCAAGGTTCTGGGCCAATATCCAATAATCAGTGAGTAAATACCATGTGTGTTCTTTTGTGATTGGCTTACCTCACTCAGGATGATAATTTCTAGTTCCATCCATTTACCTAGGAACCTCTCGAATTCATTGTTTTTAATAGCTGAGTAATACTCCATTGAGTAAATATACCACATTTTTTGAATCCATTCCTCAGTTGAAGGACATCTGGGTTCTTTCCAGCTCCTGGCTATTATAAATAAGGCTGCTATGAACATAGTTGAGCATATGTCCTTGTTATATGTTCGAGCATCTTCTGGGTATATGCCTAGGAGTGGTATAGCTGGATCCTCAGGTAATGCTATGTCCAATTTTCTGAGGAACCGCCACACTGATTTCCAAAGTAGTTCACCATCTTGCAGTCCCACCAACAATGGAGGAGTGTTCCTCTTTCTCCACACCCTCGCCAGCATCTATTATCATCTGAGTTTTTAATCTTAGCCATTCTGACTGGTGTGAGATGGAATCTCAGGGTTGTTTTGATTTGCATTTCCCAGACAACTAAGGCTACTGAACATTTCTTTAGGTGCTTCTCGGCCATTCGAGTTTCCTCTGTTGAAAATTCTTTGTTAAGCTCTATACCCCATTTTTTTAATAGGGTAATTTGGTTGTCTGGAGTGTAATTTCTTGAGTTCTTTGTATATATTGGATATTAGCCCTCTATCAGATGTAGGATTGGTAAAGATCTTTTCCCAATTTGTTGGTTGTCATTTTGTCCTATTGACAGTGCCCTTTGCCTTACAGAAACTTTGCAATTTTATGAAGTCCCATTTGTCAATTCTTGATCTTAGAGCATATGCCATTGGTGTTCTGTTCAGGAACTTTTCCCCTGTGGCCAAGTATTCGAGGCTCTTTCCCACCTTCTCTTCTATTAGTTTCAGTGTATCTGGTTTTATGTGGAGGTCCTTTATCCACTTGGATAAATTTTTCAGTCTGTTTATCTTTCATGTAGAGGAAGGCTACTGATTTGTTTGAGTTGATTTTATAACCAGCCACTTTGCTGAAGTTGTTTATCAGGTTTAGGAGTTCTCTGGTGGAAGTTTTGGGGTCACTTAAGTATACTATCATATCATCTGCAAATAGTGATATTTTGACTTCTTCCTTTCCTATTTGTATCCCTTTGACTTCTTTTTGTTGTCTAATTGCTCTGGCTAGGACTTCCAGTACTATATTGAATCGGTAGGGGAAGAGTGGGCAGCCTTGCCTAGTCCCTTGTCTTAGTGGGATTGCTTCAAGTTTCTCTCCATTTAGTTTGATGTTGGCTACTGGTTTGCTGTAAATTGCTTTTACTATGTTTAGGTAGGGGCCTTGACTTCTTGATCTTTCCAAGACTTTTATCATGAAGGGATGTTGAATTTTGTCAAATGCTTTCTCAGCATCTAGTGAGATGATCATGTGTTTTTTTGCTTTGAATTTGTTTATATAGTGGATTACATTGATGGATTTCTGAATATTGAACCATCCCTGCATTCCTGGGATAAAACCTACTTGATCATGATGGATGATTGTTTTGATGTGTTCTTGGATTCAGTTTGCTAGAATTTTATTGAGTATTTTTGCATTTATGTTCATAAGGGAGATTGGTCTGAAGTTCTCTTTCTTTGTCGGGTCTTTGTGGGGTTTTGGTACGAGTGTAATTGTAGCTTCATAGAACGAATTGGATAGTGTTCCTTCTGTTTCTATTTTGTGGAATAGTTTGAAGAGAATTGGTATTAGGTCTTCCTTGAAGGTCTGATAGATTCAGCATTAAAACCATCTAGTCCTGGGCCTTTTTTGGTGGGGAGACTTTTAATGACTGCTGCTATTTCCTTAGGGGTTATGGGACTGTTTAGATGGTTTATCTGCTCCTGGTTTAACTTTGGTACCTGGTGTCTGTCTAGGAAGTTGTCCATTTCATCCAGGTTTTCCAGTTTTGTTGAGTATAGGCCTTTGTAGTAGGATCTGATGATTTTTTGAATTTCTTCAGTTTCTGTTGTTATGTCTCCCTTTTCAGTTCTGATTTTATTAATTTGGATACTGTCTCTGTGCCCTCTGGTTAATCTGGCTAAGGGTTTATCTATCTTGTTGATTTTCTCAAAGAACCAGCTCCTGGTTTTGTTGATATTTTGTATTGTTCTTTCTGTTTCTATTTGGTTGATTTCAGCCCTGAGTTGATTATTTCCTGCCTTCTACTCCTCCTGAGTGTATTTGCTTCTTTTTGTTCTAGAGCTTTTAGTTGTGCAGTCAAGTTGTTAGTGTGTGCTCTCTCCAGTTTCTTTTTGTAGGCACTTAGAGCTATGAGTTTTCCTCTTAGCACTGCCTTCATGGAGTCCCACAAGTTTTGGTATGATGTGTCCTCATTTTCATTGAATTCTAAAAAAGTCTTTAATTTCTTTCTTTATTTCTTCCTTGACCAAGTCATCATTGAGTAGAGAGTTGTTCAGTTTCCATGTGCACGTGGGTTTTCCATTGGTTTGTCATTATTAAAGACCAGTCTTAGTCCGTGGTGATCTGATAAGATGCAAGGGATTATTTCAATCTTTTTGTATCTGTAGAGGCCTGTTTTGTGACCAATTATATGGTCTATTTTGGAGAAGGTACCATGACGTGCTGAGAAAAAGGTATATTGTTTTGTTTTAGGATGAAATGTTCTATAGATGTCTGTTAAGTCCATTTGGTTCATAACTTCTGTTAATTTCAAAGTGTCTCTGTTTAGTTTCTGTTTCCATGATCTGTCCATTGCTGAGAGTGGGGTGTTGAAATCCCCCACTATTATTATGTGAGGTGTAATGTGTGTTTTGAGCTTTAGTAAAGTTTCTTTTATGTATGTAGGTGCCCTTGCATTTGGAGCATAGATGTTCAGAATTGAGAGTTCACCTTGGTAGATTTTTCCTTTGATGAGTATGAAGTGTCCTTCCTTATCTTTTTTGATTAATTTTGGATGAAAGTCGATTTTATTTGATATTAGAATGGCTACTCCAGCTTGTTTTTTGGGACGATTGGCTTGGAAAATTGTTTTCCACCCTTTTATTCTGAGGTAGTGTCTGTCTTTGTCACTGAGGTGCGTTTCTTGAATGCAGCAAAATTCTGGGTCCTGTTTGTGTATCCAGTCTGATAGTCTGCATCTTTTTATTGGGGAATTGAGACCTTCGATGTTAAGAGATATTAAGGAAAAATGATTGTGGCTTCCTGTTATTTTTGTTATTAGAGGTAGAATTATGTTTGTATAGTTATCTTCTCTTGGGGTTGTTGGAAGATTACTTCCTTGCTTTTTCTAGGTTCTAGTTTCCCTCCTTGTGTTGGCGTTTTTCCATCAATTATCCTTTGAAGTGCTGGGTTTGTGGGAAGATGTTGTCCAAATTTGGTTTTGTCATGGAATATCTTGGTTTCACCATCTATAGTGATTGAGAGTTTTGCTGGGTATAGTAATCTGGGCTGGCAATTGTGTTCTCTTAGGGTCTGTATGATGTCAGTCCAGGCTCTTCTGGCTTTTATTGTCTCTGGTGAGAAGTCTGGTGTAATTCTTATCGGTCTGCCTTTATATGTTACTTGACCTTTTTCCCTTACTGCTTTTAGTATTTTTTCTTTGTTTTGTGCATCTGATGTTTTGATTTTTATGTGACGGGAGGTATTTTTCTGGTCTAGTCTATTTGGTGTTCTGTAGGCTTCTTGTATGTTTATGGGCATCTTGTTCTTTAGGTTAGGGAAGTTCTCCTCAATAATTTTGTTGAAGATATTTACTGTCCCTTTAAGTTGGGAATCTTCATTCTCATCTATACCTATTATCCTTAGGTTTGGTCTTCTCATTGTGTCCTGGATTTCCTGGATGTTTTGTGTTAGGAGTTTTTTGCATTTTGCATTTTCTTTGACAACTGTGTCAATATTTTCCATAGTATCTTCTGCATTTGAGATTCTCTCTTCTATCTCTTGTATTCGGTTGGTGATGCTTGCGTCTATGACTCCTGATCTCTTTCTTAGGTTTTCTATCTCCATGGTTCTCTCCCTTTGAGCTTTCTTTATTGTTTCTATTTCCGTTTTTAGATCCTGAATGTTTTTGTTTAATTCCTTCTTTATGTTTTCTTGCAGTTCTTTAAGGGATTTCTGTGATTCCTCTTTAAGGGCTTCTACCTGTTTACTTGTACTCTCCTGTATTTCTTTAAGGGAGTTACTTATGTCCTTCTTAAAATCCTCTATCATCATCATGAGAAGTGATTTTAATTGAGTCCTGCTTTTCAGGTGTGATGTGGTGTTCAGGGCTTGCTCTATTGGGAGAACTGGGTACTGATGATGCCAAGAAACTTTGGTTTCCGTTGCTTATGTTCTTGCGCTTGCCTTTTACCATCTGGTTTACTCTAGTGTTACCTACCCTCACTGTGTAAGACTGGAGTCTGTATTTCCAGTTATCTTGCTTGTGGCAGAGCTCCTCAGAGCCCAGATGTCTCTGTGGTCTTATGATCCTAATCTCCTGGGTGGAAGAATTCCTGGGACTCAGGCCACCTCTTGGATCTGGAAATCCTTCTGCTCTGGGTGCAGTGGTTCCTCTACGGTGGCTCAGGATACGATGTCTCCCAAGTGCAAACCAGCTCGGTGTCTGCTGCTCTGAGTGCAGTGGCTCCTTGGCTGCTCTGAGTGCAGTGGCTCCTCCTGGATGGCTCAGGATTGAGTATCTCCACAGGAGCAGACCAACTCTGTGTCTGCCCCAACCCAAAGGACCAGGCAGGGGTGGAAGGGACCCTTTTCTTCTTCTTATCTGTTTCTCTTTGATTCCTGAGTACCATTTTCTTGGTTAGAACATCTTGCCTCACCACAGGCTTAAAAACAGTGATGCTGGTAACCATAGCTTGAAACCTTGGGAAATGTGATCCAAAATAAGTCCTTTTAAAGCTGTTTCTCTTGTGTACATGTCAAAGCAATAATTAAAAAGAAAACGAACAAAAAAAAACCCCTCCCAAACGAATCTGATCAGCACACCTCTGATAGAGTCTGCGATCTCGAGTAAGCCACAGAAATGTTGTAAGCCTCAGTTTTACCATGTACCTAGTTGGGATAATAACAATGGAACCTGAGTTCATAGGGCTTTTTTATGATCCTGTAAGACAGTGCACATGAAACTTCACCACAGTGTCGGGTATTTAGGAAGCTCTTACTTAAGGCTAGCCTGTATTTTTGTTCCTATATTTTCCTTTCTTTCCTGACCCTGGAGTCTAGCAGATGGGACTGGACAACTAGATCTCTAGGAAAGGTAAAGGTGCTTTGTGCTTCCAAAAACTATTATGGTCTACGTAATACCTTGCAAAAAGTCTCTTCTCGAAAGATGCTTTCCTTCTCCAGGTTGTCTGCCCTGGGCTGTAGCTATTCTGTCCTTTGAGAAAGCCATTCCCTCCTTCCTTCTGCAATGTCTTATGAAGAACTCCTGGTGCCCAGAAAAGAATTAGCCGCATGAAATTAGGTCAAGAAAACCAGACCCATGTCATTGGAGCAATCTTAGGCCCATAGAATGTGATGTGAAGTGGTCTGTTTTTCTTTTAATTTTGAATCTCACCAAAAGATCTACACACACACACACAGACACACACACACACACACACACACACACACCCCACTACTAAAACCAATGACCCAGTTGCAAACCTCAGTGAATTGCTGAGCCTTGAACAATTTCAGCCAACTGATGAAGATCCCGAATAATTTCCATTCTAATCTATGTTGCTTGACTTCTAAGGAGGTAATGGTCCCTTTGGTGACATGCCGTCCTTTCTGTACACAATTTATTGCCGTGACTTGCCTTTCTGGACTGTTAAAAAGTGTGGAGGAAAAAACAGCTTGTGAATTATGGCTACTCATTCTCATCTGAGATGCTGGGCCCTGGCTTCTGGCTTGGACAGATATGGTGGCACCTAGGCTGGAAGGAGACAGGAAAGGATGGAAGGAGGGAAGAGATGGAACTGGAAACCTAAAAGGTTTCATGGTTGCATTATTGTTAGCAATGATAGCAGTGACCATGGTATTTTATAACTGTAAAGAACATTTGAACATTTACAAACATTTAAACTCTCCCTCCCTCTCTCTCTCTCTCTCTCTCTCTCTCTCTCTCTCTCTCTCTCTCTCTGTGTGTGTGTGTACATATGCATAGGCATTCACATGTATGTTGAGGATAGAGGACAATGTTAGGAATCATTTCTTAGCCTGGTTTTTTTTTTTTTGGCATGATCTTTCACTTGGACCTGGAACTCCCCAACACTGGAGTACAGATGTGTCTCATCACATCTGGCTTTTTATGTGGGCTCTGGGGATTTAACTCAGGTCTCTGTGTTTTCACAGCAAGCACTTTATCAACAAGCATCCCCCAACCCTCTGTCCATTTAATCTTATCAAAGTGGCACTGTACAGGGGTGACACTTATGTCAGGATAGACATTTACAGTAGATGCATAGTCACAGTAAGCCCCAGGTCTCCTGGCTGTTGGGCAGTAGTTCTGATGAGTTTGGCTGATGAGTATTCAGTCTTTAATGGGTATCCAACAGTTGACTCAGGAGCTGTGGTCTTCCTGGATGGGTAGAACACAATTCAAGGTCATGCATTTTGTCCTTCCACAAACGATTCTCTGGCTCTGGGCTGAGACTGGTCAGGTCTGGCCAGAGACTCCTCAGCTGTGGTTTCTGGGGAGGTGGGACAGGCTGAGTGAATTGATTCATGTAATTGTGTTATTTATGGAAGACAGTGCAGGGCAAGAGCTTTGCTGAGTTGGGAAGTCTGACTTCTCTGTAAGTCTTAGCTCTTGTCTGTGAACGGGTTTGTAAAAATCAAATTGTTGTGAGAACTAAATGGAATAATATCAGATCATTAATAATCACAAATTACCCAGTAAATATTCAGGTGTCTATGTCTTTAATCAATGTGATCACTGTCATCACCATCTTATCTTCGTCTTCCTATTGTCATTGATATCATCATCATCATCATCAACATCATCCTCCTCCTCATCATCATTATCCTCCTCCTCCTCATCATCAACATCCTCATCATCCTCATCACCACCACCACCATCATCTTCATTTACAAAAAGGAGAGCATAGATTACAACTGCTAAATTGTGAAGCAAAACTGAATTTTTGGCATTGTGTAGTAAAAATGTGGTTTTTCTGGTCACATCGATTTGGGACCTCTGTGGCACCTAGAAGTCTTTCTTTTGAACAAGCTCCTGGGTTGATTTTGTGTACTTAGTTGGTGGGTCCTATTTTGAGAACTATTGCTTTGATAGTGAGGGATAAGATAATGGAGGGTTTAACAGTATCCGTGAAACCCTAAGACCAGGGTAGTGTGTGTGTATCTCTGTGTGCCCCTCCCTCTCTCTCTGTGTGTGTGTGTCTGTGTGTGCCCCCCTCTGTGTGTGCGTGTGTGTATGTGTGTGTGTGTATGTGTCTGTCTGTGTGAGCTCCCCCCTCTGTGTGTGTATGTGTGTGTCTGTGTGTACCCCCCTCTGTGTGTGTGTATGTGTCTGTCTGTGTGAGCTCCCCCCTCTGTGTATGTGTGTGTGTGTGTAGTCTAGATCCTTGAAAATGTTCATCGATCCAAGTGAGATCATCCCCTTTGTCATCCACACATCAACATCCAAGGGAAGAAGTCTCCCTGGGTTCTCTGGTCTTACTCTACCTAGTTGCAGCCACCTGGGGTGAGCTGCTTAGGGGATATGTGTCTAAACACCCATATGGACTTTGGTGTTAGGACTGACATGGCAGGGTTAATACAAAAGGAAGAAGTACTTATTTATGCCAACAGTGTGAAGCAGCTAATCTACTTTATTGCTGCAATTAAATATCTCAAAATGAACTTGGAGACTGAACCTATGAGCTGGAGCAAATCCTTCTCTGGAGCTCCCTGGAGCAGGCACTGTCCCCAGCTGCCCTTGTCTTGCCACAAAATCTCAAAAGAGCTCCTCAAGTGGAGACTGGGCACTGACCTTGAGGGCTGTCTCTTTCATAAGACTGTGCTCCAAAGGGTCTTTGGAAGAAGAAGCCCAGCTAAGCAAAACATAGCAGGTGTCCAGGTGGCTGCCAGGTGAAATGGACCAATATTTGTTCGAAGAATCGTGATGACTCTGCAGCTCAGATTTTTATCCTCTTATCTGCAAGCTGGCTAGAAGCATTATGGGAGTAAATACTCCAGTCATGTCTGGCATCTGGGGCTCAGAAATGGTGTAAACATGTTTGGTAAGTGGGAAACAAGAACCAGGCGGCAGGAGATACTTTTCTAAGAGGAACTGAATCAGTGTGGAAGAGAAGTTTGCTGGTGGGACTGCAGGAGGGGACTCAGAGACAGAGCCAGGCTTGGGTGCTGCAGATGTTTCTGGAGAATATGGGGCTGTTATTTGAGAAGTTCTAACCCTATCACCATGGGGCACATGCTTGTTCTGGGAAAGAAGGATACTTTGAGATATTCCCTCAGATTCTCTAGCTGGGGATGCTTAAAGATAATGTAGCTAGCTACAAGGAAAAGAATATTGAGAAACGGACTGGGCTGCAGAATGTATGGGCTGCAGCTGCAGTGTGGGTATCCTGTCTGCTCAGGCTTGCGTCTAGAGCACACAGGAGGGAGAGCAGAAAATAGCGGGGTACCTGCGGTGATGTCTCAGCAGGTAAAGCCCTTGCCACTCAAGCATGGGAACTGGAACCCAACTAAATGCTGGGTGGGTGCGGTGACCGTCTGGAAATTTCAGGGTTCAGAGTGCAGAGATAGGCAGTCCTATCTGGATCAAGCTGGCTAGCATGACTACCAAATTGGTGAGTCCTGGCTTCAGTTGAGAAACCCTGCTTCAATGAATAAGGTGGAAGACAGAGAAAGACACATGTCATCAACCTTAAGCCTCCATATGCATCACACATATGCCTTCATACACTCTCTTACACACACATGGGCACATACACATTTGAACACAGACACACAGACATATGCATGTGCACACCACCTGTGCCACACATAAGAATAAAACTAAAAAAATCAACCTGGGGTCTGATTCCAGAGGAGTGTGGAGGGAGGACAGATCTTCAGTAGGAAGTTGAGAGGACCAGGCTCTGGGGGAGCTTGAAATGTATCACTTGGGTGGAAGAGGACAAAAGTTGGTGCAGGGTAACAAAACTTGCTTCCTGACATGGCCATGGACAGCTAGCCTGCTGGGGTCACACTAGTGACACTCTTGTGGGGCACTGGACATGCCCACATTGCCATCACCATTGCTATTGGATATGGGTGTCCAGGGATTCCTAGCTAAATCCTCGCTGGGCTCCTCCTTTTCTAGACTCTATTCTCTTTTTAAATTCTATGTACACACATGGTGGTCTGCACTGTAGGACTCTAGTAACTACTCTGGTGTTTAGGAGAAAATAAAACCCAGACAACATACCATGGTGTTGTTGTTCAATGTGTGTATGTCTGTGTGTGTGTGTGTGCACATGTGATTTAAGAATCCATGTGTCTGTCTGTGTGTGGAGATCAGAGGTTGATGTTGAGTTCTTTCCTCAATGATTCCCTACATTATTTTTTGAGACAGGATCTCTTATTGAACCTGGAGTTTACCAATTGGCCACACTGGCTGGCCAGTATCTTCCAGTGATCCAGCTGTCTCCTCTGCTGGATTATATTTGCATGGCCACATCCATTGTTTACATGAGCCCTGGGGACTGGAGCTCTTGTCTCCATGCTTGTATGACAGACACTTTAGTGAGCCATCTCCTCAGCCCATTCTTCAACTTTTCAGCCCTCCGCATGACCTTTGAAGAGCAATTTGTGACTTTATGTTGAAATATTTGCAGAATATTTAATTTTATTTTGAGGAAAGAGGCAAGAATGGTGGTCTGGGTATCCTGCTTGGGAGCTGGCATCTCCGCCTTGTTTCTGGGCTGCTGTCCTGTGTGGGCCAATGGAGAATGATCAGGTGTTGAGCTTCACTTAGAAGCAGAACAGCAGGTGCGGTAGCTGTTGGCAGTATAGGCAGGGACCAAATCTGCAGGAAGATACTCACAATTGTCCTGTACTCCTGTCTTTGTGTCTACACCATCTCTGGTGGTAGTAGTGACTGCATGGTTCAGAAGCTTGTCCAATATGATCATGCTTAGCATTGTTGCTGAACCAACGGAGATTTCGGAAGGTCATTCAGTACACTAGCCATCTGTCATTAGAGACCACAGTTCTTGGGAATCATGCTATCTAACAGAACAACTAAGGAGGTGATGAACATCTACAGGCACGGAATTCAGAGTTCTGCTCTCCAGACATCTTGTAAAGTCTGAAGAGGATTGGGCTAATTTACTTTCTCTGATTTATTAGCTGGCATCTCCAAGTCAAACTTTTACCAAGTGCCTACTGTGGTGTTTGCTATTGTTGGGGAGAGATGAAGGAGGCAGAATCCCTCCCTGGTTTTGGAGAGCTGTCTAATGAAGGGTGCCAGCAACAGAGACCCGGCATTCAGAAGGCTGGGTAAAATGATGATTTTTCAGAAGACTCTCAGTGGGTCTTGACAGTGACAGTGATTATCTAAGTGATATTAAAAAGTCACACACCACATAGGATGTTTCATACCCTATGGGAAGACTCATACTCCATAGGACTCCCCTACACACCATAGGAAGCCCCATACACCATAGGACATCAGATACACATAAGAAGCAGTGTGGATCATCTCATATCTTGTAGGAAACACCATGGGAGACCTGTCAACCCCTAATATCTTACTCTCTATTCTTCTCTCCTTGCAGTACATGGTGACCAGTTGTCTACTTTCTGTCTCTTAAAATTTCTAAGACAAATTTACTTCCTAGACAGACATGTCTGACCAGGGCCTGCACTGCTCTTTAGCTATATCTTATATTACACTCCCCAACATCTGAGAAGCTGTCGGCATTGACCTTCCATGCTGAGCCATGGCTCTGGGGGAAAAATGATTTGAGAGAGAATGGAAGTCCAAACTGTTGAGAGTAAAGTGGCCTGGGGGTTGTCCTCTGCTCCAGGTAGGCAGCTTCCCATGGAACATACCTGGGCCTTTTACCTTTAGAGTATACAGATTCACCCACGCATCTCTTTACTCTAGGCAGGGAGACAATGGTGACACCTTAGATGCAGGCAATGGAAGGAAGTGCCTTCTTCTGGGAACCTCAGGATGTCAGCAGCACTTTTTCCCCATGGGAGTAGCTTTGGGGCAGACTGTCTGCCAAGATGAGAGGGCAGTGGAGTGGGATGGGCCTGTCTGCATCCTAGGCCTTCAGGCATCTTGCTTTCAAGAGCTGCCATAAGGATGGAGGCTGAAGATCAAGAACTCTGGAATCTCTGCCCAGGTAGAAGGGTAGAGAGTTCACACGCCTAATAACTGGAGAGTCGCCGGCTCTTGCCTGTGGAACAATGATGTGCTGCTGCTGAGGGACCAGGTGAGCCCCTCCATGTCATGGCCCACTGTCACATTCATGGACCCAAGCACATATCCACTTGTTTCCATCCATCCATCCACTCACTCACTCACTCACTCACTCGTTCAGTAACATCGGTTAGCTCATTCATTCCTTCATGCACATCCATTCAGTCTCCTTCCTTCCTTCCTTTCCGCACTTTTGCCAGTTCTCTCATTCATCCATCACCTTTCAATGAACCCTTCACTGACTCATCACACACTCCACATATCTTTATTTGCTCTTGGTTTTAATCTGCGTTATCTATGACAGCTGCTAGCCATTGACTACTGGAAATGTGCTAGTCCAAAATTAGATCACAGATGTAAAATGAACACTGGATTCCTAGGACTTAATGCAAGAATGTAAAATTCTTATGAATAATTTTTCAAAAATACTGACTACACATAGCATGTAGAAATTATAGCATTTAGAATACCTGAGGGTAAAATAGCATGTAAAAATTCTTAGATATTTTAAAAAATGTGTGTGTGTGTGTGTGTGTTGTATATACACTACATCAGTTCAGATACCTTAAGAAACCAGATGAAGGCATTGGGTTTCCTGGAGCTGGAGTTACAAACTTTTGAGCTATATATATCTAAAGCAAGTCCCATGAGCCTAACTCAGATCTCAACCACTGGGCAACCTCTCAGCATCTCATCTTACTCTTTAAAGATGAATAAAAAGCACACAAGTCTACTTTTTTCTTACTCATTTAAAATGTGATTCCTAGCAAACTTAAATTGTCCTATGTGGTTGACATTATGTTTCTATTGTCCAAAGTTAGATTCCCCTGAAGGACATGAAGCCACTAGGTTGACAGATCCAGCATCCACTCCCTTAAAAATGCTAAGGAAGGAGGAAGAAAGGAAGGAAAGCTGGCTACCAAGTCCTCCAGACAGGGACAGGGTACCCGGACCATGAATGGAGGAGGATTTATTACTGGCCTCTCCTAGGGGACTTAGCCCAATGTTTATGATTGATAAAGGCACTAAAGCTGTTCATTAGTTATGTTTGCTACTTTGTACTTCTGTGCCTCTCAACAGTGTGGGAATAGAAACAGAATAAATTACCAAGTGATCTGGGAATTCCTGTAACCCACAATGGAGTATGCTCTGTGTGTGTGTGTGTGTGTGTGTGTGTGTGTGTATCTGTGTGTGTGTGCACATTTTAATGAGATGCAATTTTGTTTCAATTTAGGAAATCCCCAAAGCTCTCCTGTTTTGTTTTCTCCAACTATAGCCTAGCAGCTTTGGAGGCAGTAGCAAATGTGAAGATGAAATGGAAACAACCAGGCACAGTCCCTCAGCAGTCTTTCTGCACTGGTGAATCTGCTACTCAGTAGCAAATGCCAAGGATGTGCCCTTCTTATACTTCAGAACTGCAACCTCTGTACTCTGCTTGTCTTTGCTCTGCTTCTGGGTTGAGGACAGACACTCAAGCAAGAGTACAAGCTCTTGTCCAGAGTGAGGCATTTACTGAGCCCCAGCTGTGTGCAACTGGGCAAGCTAATTACAGGTGCAGGCTCAGTGTTGTGGAGGCTGTACCAGAGAGTGGAGAGAAATGGTCACTGCAAAGGATGAATCACGGGCACTTAGGCATGCTGTTCATTCAAGTGACAGGCATATGCTGGACACATGATCATTGCTAAATGCTGGGGAAATAAAAGTGAACAAGGCTTGCTTCATGCCCTCGAAACATTCCAGTGAATTAGAAAATTATATAAAAATGAAACATCATTTGATAATGTCATATCTGGGAAGAGAGAGCTGACTGCATTTCTTTTTTTTGTGTGTGTGTGTACAAAACAGAACAAAATTCTCTGCATATTTATATGAAGATGAACACAAAGATAGGGAGAAATGAAGGGACAGAGTCTAGGTGGCCCAAGACCCAAGAGAAGAAGTGATAAATTCTCTGATTTTTAAAAATGGACTCAAACTATGAACAGGGAGAGAAGCAAGAACTCAACAGCTCTAATAGAAACAGGAAATTCTTAGATAATGACTTTTCCTCACCAACAGAGACCGGGGGGGGGGGGGAGTGTTAGACTTCTACTGTGACCTAAGAAGATGCTTGGGCATTCCTTGTCCTATTAAGGACTCCCATCACTGCTCCGTGATCAGAAAGCCAGCATAGCATCAGTGGGTGCCACTTTAGGGCAGATGAAAGGAACATTTCCACCCATCCATTCTTAGTGTCCAAGGGAGGAAGAACAAAAGGAACTCCTGTTTGAATGTCAGGAAGGAAACAGACTGAAGAATGAGAGCGATCTCAGGGTCCTGGAGGATTTTAACAAGTGACCTAATACTTGTGTCATTACAGTCTCAAAACAATAAAAGGAAGACAATGTAGCTGAAGAGTATTTGAAGAAGTCATGACTGCAAACTACCAAATTTGGTAAAATTTGAATTCTATCAATTCAAAGAATGAAGTGAATCTTCAACAGGATAAACTCAAAGATATTTCACAAAGATTCATATCACATAGGTAAAATCCTTAATGATGGAGAGAAAGAAACTCTGGAAGCAGCAACTGAGAAATGAGAAATGATGCCCCCTGCATGAGTGGGCGTGAGAGGAATTTGAGTGATAACCTAAGTGGTTGGCAGGAAGTGGCACCATAAACATACATACATACATGCATGCACGTATGTATGCACACACACACATCATTTTTCAGGTCCCAATGAAAATGCCCTACAGGATATAAGCACAAACAAAGGCATTTTCAGTTGAAGGTAAACCAAATCAATTCATAGCCTGCACACCTGCTCTGAGAGATTGGCTGAAAGGAAATCTGTAAACAGGGAGGAGGTGTAATAAAATCAGCAACCCTGGAACACTAGGAAAGGGCACGATGAATATACCACATTTACTTTTTACTCTTGATTTTCTATATTATGTTTGATGAGAGAAGCAGAAATTATAACAGCGTGATGTGGGTTTAATATGTACGCTGCATGTATTCAAGACAATTATAAACAAGAGAGGACAAGGAACTGTAAAAGGAAGTCAGATTTCTGTACTTCAAGCTAGTAAAATGTCAACACAAGACGCTGGGCAAGGCGTGCAGGCATAATGCAATTCCTACATTGAACGGAGTGAAAATACCACATATCAAAGTCCGTGGGACATGGTGACAAGCAACTCTGAGAGGGGAATTTATAGTGCTAAATTTATACATTAAAAAGAGGAAAGATCTCATATAATCTAGATTTCTATCTCAAAACTCTAGAAAGAAGGGGAAATGAGATCAAATAAGCAAAAAAGAGAATCCTAAAAAGATAAGAGCAAATGAAATAAAATATTAAAAAAACAGAAAAAATACTAAAAATGAAGATTAATTTTTCTTTAAAAAAAAGAAAAAGAAAAAAGCAGCGACATTGGAACATCTCAGTAGAAGACTGAGGAAGAAAAGAGAAGGTAGAACTTGTCAGGATCAAGGCAGAAATGGAGAATAGGGTTATAAACCTACAGGCACTATGAGGCTAGTGAGGGAGTGAGCCTAGGAACTTCACAGTCATGAGTCTAGCAAGTCAGGGAAGACAGATAACAGTACACCACAAGAGTTCTGTCGGGCTGTAGAAGGCATCCTGGGTTGACATGGGCCTGGAACCCCGAGACTGCAGGTGTTTGGCCACGCCCCCAGAACCCAGGGCCCTGACACTCGGGTCTCATCTCCATTTAACCTGTAAGGTCAGTCATCTCCATTTAACCTGTACGGTCAGTCAAGTAAGACACAGATAGAGGGCTTGACTAACAGGCCTCTGCCTTGAGACTTACATATTAATGAATTATCTAAAGGCCGGAGGACATAGCTAATTAAGTTTTCCCCTCCGTAGCCCCTCCTCTTTTCCACTCCCCATATAAGAGAGCTCCTCCTGGCATTTGGTGGGGGTGCACATCCAGATCCAACTTTCACAGCATGGACAATAAAGCTACTCCTTGGAAACCCACTCCACGTGTCTTCTGGAACCTGGGACTTTCTCATGTATGTGGGAACTCGCCCACGGGAAAAGCCTCCTGGACAGGTGCGCCGCCATGGTCCGCACTGTGTCCCTACGCCACTGCTCTGATCCAAGTAGCCTTACAGCTAAATTTTTTTGAACATTTGGATTTGACTTTTTTTTTTTAGATTGAATTCTGAGGTATAAAATCTCCCTACAAAGAAAATTTTAGGTCCAGATGTATTTGTTGAAAAGTTAAAACAGTGTTAACATCAATTCTACAGACTATCTTCAGAGTATAGAAAATGAGGGAACAGGTTCCATGTCATGCTATTAACCAGTAGAGGAGTCAAAGTCAGTAAAAAAGGAAATTATAGAACAATGCCTCTTGTGAATATAGATACAATCTCTTTTACCTATTTGCACATTTAAAAAAAAAACTGAGGAAGATATCTTTATTCCAGATCAAAAAGTTGGTTCAACATTTAAAAATCAATCAGAATACAATATCAAGAAGTTAAAGACAAGACAGTAACGTGGTTTTTATCTATCAGTGCAGAAAATTACGTTTGCATTATTGACTTAGAATAACTTATAAAAACAGGGCTAGAAGATGTTTTCCCAACTAGATAGAGATGTTATGCTCAATCATGTCAGACAGAACACCCTACCTCTGACAGTGTCAGCAAGGCAAGTATGTTCACTTTTGCCAATCTTATTTGGCATGGCACCAGAAGGTATATCTACAGTGATAAAGGAAGAAGAGAAAATAGATCAGGCAAGAGGAAATAAAATGATTTCCCAAATTTTCTAATTATATAATTGTCTACATATAAAATCCCAAGAAGATCACAAAATTCTTAGAAGTAATATATACTTTTAGCAAGTACATGGGATAAAAAAAAACAAAAATGACATCGAAATCACACAAAACAAAATACCATAAATGATGAATCAACCATAGAAAAGAGGGAAGGGAGGAAAGGATGAACAAGAGAAGGAGAAAGAGAAGCGAGGAAAAGAAAAGAAACACTGAGGTGTGATTCTCATAAGACAGAAGGCCTGAATGCTGAAAGCAATAGAATGTTGACAAAAGAAACCAGAAAGTTAAAACAAATGGAGATGTACCATGTTCATGGATTGAGATGTAGTAAAGGTGTCGTTTCCCCTTAAAGCCATATATAGGTTCAATGCAATTCTTTTTAAACTATAAGGATTTTGTAAAGAAAATATCTTCTAAAATTTATATGAAAATGTAAAGAGATTTGAATAGCTAAGAAATTTTGTACAACTGGAATCAGTGGAAAGGTAAAAAGATACAGCTTTTTTGGAACAAAGTTTGAAAGTTTCTTAAAAAAAAATGCAGCATGCCAGTACAATCCAGTACAAAAAGTACAATTCAGAGTTGTACTTTTCAATATTTATTCTAGAGATGAACTTTACAGCCACACAAAAATTCTGTTTGTGAAAACTTGTTCATAATGGTCAATAGCTAGAAGTGATCCAGATATCTTCAATCAATAATTGATTAAATTGTGGCACATCTGTTGTGTAGAATAGTACTTAGCCATGAAAAGGAAACTCTACTGATACATGCAACCACTTGGATCAATCAGTAAAGAATTCCATGGAGAAGAAAGTTGGGCTCACTATATGGTTA
Source organism: Grammomys surdaster (assembly GCF_004785775.1). Classification (NCBI taxonomy): domain Eukaryota; kingdom Metazoa; phylum Chordata; class Mammalia; order Rodentia; family Muridae; genus Grammomys; species Grammomys surdaster. The sequence goes on from NW_021621022.1 coordinate 9,770,107, forward strand.
ATTTCTACAACATAATAAAATGGTATTTCAGGATGGAGAGTTGCTTACTGGTTGCCAGGGCCTTTAGACGATGAGATGTAGCTAAGGGAGACAGGAAGTGATTGAGTTTCTATCAGGGTAGCGTGAGAGATCCTGCGGATATCAGAAATGTTCTGTATTTTGATTGTAACACCAAAATCACTGTCTGGGACAGTGTTCTCTAGCTCTGAGAAGCTATCACTCATGGAAACCTGAGTTCTGTAAAGGATGTATGGAATTTCCTGTGTTTCTACAATATGTGCCAGAATAGACTCAAACTAAAGTGCTTAAGAATGTTTTAAGAAAGGAAAGAGCATAACTCATTTTGCAAGAGATAACATAGAATTATATACAGAACACTTTGGGATCCTGGAGATGGGCAGTTACTTTTGCATGGAGCAGTTAGTGATGTTTGCAGATGCCAACACATGCACAGAGTCCTAAGGAAATAATTTTCATTCATCCTTCTTCATATGATTTTGCCTTTCTGCTACAGCTTGAGTCCTAAACATCCCCTAAGGCCAATGTCTTAAAGTCTCAGCCGGCGCCTCAGGGGTGGGGAGCACAGTCTAAGGTTCCCTGGAGAGCCACAGCTCTTGGCTTGGGGATCTCCTGGCCAAAAGGCAGCAAGGAAGTGGCTGGTTCTCTGGCTCTTGGGCCCCTAGATGCCACTCGGGGGGGGGCACAGAAGGGCCAAGAAGGAAGTGGCCCTTCCATACTGGATTTGCCTGCAGCCGAAGGGAAGAGGGGGAGAGATGAGCTCTTGCTGTGTCATGTGGGGATTAGAGTTTCTCTTGGCTGTGTGGTGGCTGCTTGCTTGGCTTGGGTAACTGGTAATGCAGAGAGTTCTGCAGGAGATTAGACAGCAGCTCTGTAGTCTAAGGCCTGCTCCACTGTTCCCCATAGTAGACCTCGAAAAAGAGAAATAGTTCATGGTCCTCAGATGTTTATTGTCATGGCAGAAAGTAGATGAAAATTATACCCCAGTTTCCTTAGGGCGGGCTTGAGGTTAAATACCTTTTTCAAGGAGGAGGGTCTGGGAAGGAATGCTTAATTGGCTATGCCCTTTGACCTTTAGGTACCTCATTAATATGGAGAGCTGTCTTGAGACTCTGAGGCCTGTGGTCACGCCCTCTACCTGTGGAGGAGCAGTGGGTCCTGTCCTACGTGATGGAAGGACCCCACTCTATGGAGGTCTGCAGCCCTGTGTCAGGAACCTGGAGTCTGGGAGCAGGGTGAAATGCCTGCCATCCCTTGCAGGGACCCCTGTGGGTCTCCGGACATTTCCAGTTGGTGCTCGGCCAGAAACCAGGTTGCCCTTCAAGGTCCTACATCACTCCTGTCACTCCTGTCACTGTGCTGCCTTATCATAGACCCAAATGCAGTGAGCATCATGGGCTGACGTCTTTGAAACAGTATGCTCAAAAATCCTTTCCTCTTTTTACGTTTATCAATTCAGATACCATGGTACAGTAACAGAAAACTGATTAACTCAGCTCAGTGGTTAAGTGCTTGCTTTGCATGTCTGAGGACTGGTATGCAGACCTCTGGCAACTCTGTAAAACCTGGGCGTTGGGGCAAATGCCTGAAATTTTAGTAGTGAGAATCAGAGACTGGAGAATCCCCCAGGCTTGCTGAGCAGCCAGTCTAGCCAATCAGTAAGCTCTAGGTTTAATCGGAGATCTTGTTTCAAAGATAGAATACAGTGAAAGAAAACACCCAACATGTATTTCTGGCCTCAACATGTATCTACACAACGAATACTCAATCTCTAGATTGGAGAGAGAGAGAGAAGGAGGGAGAGAAGAAGACAGAAGAGAGAGAGAGAGAGAGAGAGAGAGAGAGAGAGAGAGAGAGAGAGAGAGAGCATGCTAATAACATTGGCTTTTTCTGTTTTGTCCCTACTGTTTATTGATAAGTTTTTAAGGCTATGAATTGTTATACAAGTTTTAAAAATCAATCTAACAGTTCAAGGAGGCAGGTGCTATTATTTTTGTTAAGCACTGTTGCTTGGAGAGGTCCAGACACTTTCTCTAGGTCACTCAGAGGACAAATGGTAGGTAGTACCACTCTGGTCTATTTCAGGGTAGTGACTACTGAAACACATTTTTGACTATTTTTAAAAAGCCTGATATTTTTCTTTTTATCTTCATTTCCAGCATCTTTTTTTTGCTAATAACATCATTTAAAATATTTTGTTCTTTCTTTTCTACTTGATTTATTGCTGTACATTTTACTTTAAAATGTCATTTGTTGAGGGTTTATAATAGTCACATTTAACTTAATCACAGTCTACCCAAACTGATGTCACACCTCGTTACTTACTCTCATGAAGAGAGTCGAGCTGTTCATCCCAGCCTCTCCTGTTCTATGCTGCCGCATACTTAATTCACTTCACAAGCCCATATATATCAGCGTTAATTCTCTTTTTCTTTAAAAATTTCAAAGTTAAAAAATCAGGTATCATCCCAGATCTACTGTTTTCAGTTCCCTTCAATTCTTAAGCTCAAATTTCCATCTGGAATCATTTCCTGAGCTTGAGTATCTTCTCATAGCATTTTTTTTTGTAGTGTGACTTGCAGATATTTTATTTTATTTTTATGGTTATTGTTTTTTTACTGGCTATGGAATCTAGGTTGAAGATGGTTTTCTTCTTTATGAAAGTTAAAGGCATCTCTCTGCTACTTTACCTTCTCTGTTGATCCTGATAAGAATCAGCCATTATTTTTATTGTTCTTCTGCCATGTCTCATGTGGCCTTCTCTCCTGACTTCTGAGATATGTTCTCATCAGCTTTATATTTTAGTGACTTTTTCTTTGCATTTTGTCTTCACAGGTTTGCTGACCACCTGTGATCTGTGGTTTTGGTATTTGTATTTGGAAGAAACTTTGTCTGGTATTTTTTTTTATTTTGTCCCATGAAAAAATTTAAATGAAACCAGGATAAAAGGGTGAAGAGACAGCTCAGTAGCCACGAGCACTTGAGGCTAACAGTGTTGGAGATGTCAGTCCATGGTTGAGAGGTTGTGTCATTTGGACACTTGGAAGGAAGACAGCATACCCTGTCAGGAAGCACATGGTTGAGCAGAGCCGCTCACCTCATATCAGGCAATTAAATGAGAAAGGACAAGACAAAGGTCCATGGTCTCAATCAGGGGCGCTGTTAAAATAATCCAAAGGCCCCGTCTTCTAAAAGCTATACTTCTGATAGCATTGCAGATTGAAGAGCAAGCCCCTAATACACAAGCACCTGGAATAAATTCTAGACAAAAGCTTCAGCACCCCCTTCATTATCTCATCTAATCTTTACCTCCTCTTGGTCACTCTCTATCCCTTCAAATGCTTTCATCAAACATATTTTGTAGGGCTGGGGAGTTTTTTCAGTCCATAAAGGACCTGTTCTGCAAGCATGAGGACCTTAGTTTCAGAATTCATATAAAACATCTGGGCACAGTGGTGCACATTTGTCATCCTAGAGCTAAGGAGTCAGAGACAGGTAGGTGTCTGGGGTTTCCTGGTCAGCTAGCCTACTGTTGTTGGTAAACCATAGTCCAATGAAAGACCTTGCCGCAATACAAACATTGTAAAGGACTCACGAAAAATGATACTTGAGATTGTCCTTGGGTGTGCACATATGCTCACATGTAACCCCCCAGGCACACATGTGCATATATAAATATTATGTAGTGTTAAGGATTATGTAGGGACAATATGCACTCTTCTAAGGCATGTGACCTACTTCCTCCAACTAAGTTCTACTTTCTATTTAGCTTGGAGAGCTAGAAGAACAGCAGCCATCAGTCCTCTGAGATTCTCTAAGCTTGCTCTTTCTGGTGCATTCTATTACCAGGACAAGACAGGCCATACTCATTACCCCAGCTTCCCAAAATGTCTTTTAGAAAACATTGATCTAATTTCCTGCAGTTTCCATCTTTGTTGCTAAAAGACAGTGGCATGAAGGTTAGTCTGCAGGTTTTGTGTAACCACCGTTGAAGACACTCTTCATTACATTGTTCCATGTCTTCCATAAGGCTGGCCCTCGAGGATGCCGCCCATGTCTTTTCCTTTTTAATCACAGAATCCTTTCTTCAAGTAAATTATGTGAAAAACTTAATGCCTAAAGCAGATCAATGTGGTTGAAATAGAAACTGGAGGCTCCTGAATCTTACTGTCCTGTATTTTTTTCTCTCTACACATCCTTCTTAGCCTCATCTCCCCCAAGTTCTCCTTCACGATCTCTTATGAATAATCTCCCAAGAACATAGCTAGTTCAAATCTAAGGCAGAGGGTGTTCTGAGAATTTAGTGCCAGCACAACATTTGTCCCTTTAGATAAACGGCTGTGCTCATTTTTATATTACTCGGATTTATAGCAGTTTATTTTGTTTTCCTTCTTGTCTTGGATGAGAAAACTTTGCATACATTGGGTGCTCACAATACGGTATTTCTTTTCTATCATTTTTATACAGATCAAAGTCACTGCTTTAGTTTCTTTTTCCATCAAAGATACAAGTTTATCATGTTTCTCATTTCAAAAGTATCATTGAGTCAGACAAAGAATGGAAGTCCATGAACATGTATCTATTCTCCATTATCCAATAACTCTATTCCTACTACCCACTGTCTCCCTACCATGTTTTACAGGACTTGATATCTAACTTATATTCAGACATGTTTAGTGAACATATTGTATTATTTTAAACCCACTCACATCCCTCCAAACACACAGGACACTCACCCCAACACAGAGACACATCCACACACGTACCATTCGTTATCCACTATGGTAAGACTCATCTGCATCAGCATGTTTTAATATAGTCAATAACTTTTAACCACAGCACTCTCTGTGGTGAGTAATCACCAGCTACTATGCATGCGTTCTCACTCCCTGAACTATATTGTGTACTCAGGTTGCCTCTAACACCTGACATCACACTATAAATAAAATTGAAATGTACGTCCTTAGATCTGTGCCTCTTTGGAGTTGTATAGCTATTCGTCAGAGAAGTAAGTGTAGGAGTGGAATTTCTGGACCATAGCATATGTGTGCATTTAATTCAACTGGGTATTGGCAGGTTGCTCCCTGCAATGGCTGCATTCATCCACAGTGCAGAGGGTGCCTGCTTCCTTAAAGCCCCAACAACCCTTGGAATTATCCAATTTTCTGACTTTGCCCAGCTGTAAAATATTTTTTGTTGCTTTTTCAGTTTGCATTCATTTTGTCTTTAATTATTGCGAGCAGATACTCATAAGCTTGCTTTGGATTTCTGCAGATTGTCTGTGTATACTGTTTGTCATCTTTCCACTGGGACTGCTGCCTTTCCTTGTTAAGTTTAAAAACATTTCTTATATGTTCAAGATTTGACTGTAGAATTATGATATGAGCCTTGCATAGGTTAAAATATTCTACCCGTGTGAGGGTTTGAATGTGGACTGTCCCCCACATGCGTGTGTGGTTGAGTACGTGGTTCCCAGCTAGTGATGCTGTGGGAAAAATTAACATGTTTCTTTGAACATGCGCGATGGTGGTGTTCACTGGTCACCAGAGGTGGGTCCTGAAGGTTCTGTCTGCCTTTAGTCCACCTGAGCCCTCCATATTTCTGTTTGTGTCACTGTGAACAAGTTCCTTTCGCCAACACGTCTTCACTGACATGAAACTGAGCCCACTTCCCCAGTGCCATAAATAACTTTCTGTCAGTATTTCATCATAGTGATGAGAAAGACAGCTAGCAACATTAAAAGAGGGTTTTAAAATAATCATTTTCAGGAATGTTTTTCCTTAATGTATTTTATTTATCCTACCAACCTCAGACATTATCACATCAACATGCAATCAGTGAGTTTCCACAGATCCTTCTGCACTGTGTACTTTCTGTTTCTAACATGCCACAGTTCCGGTCAGTTATAGCGTAAGTGCTCAGTGGTCACATGTGGTCCATGGTGACCATACTGTACAGTGACATTATCTTTAAAAATTACCTTTTGGGTTCTGTGTCTTGCTAATATTTTCCCATTTTACAAGTTCTCATTTTATGATACTGACTCATTGATGGTCTTTATAGATGTCCTTAATTATGATATTTAATGTGCTAAGTCATCTTAATTTGTTTACTCAGAAACATATTTTTTCACACAGCATCTCTTTTTTTCTGTTCTTATCTTTGTTAGAGGCTCAGATACAAAATTTCTCTGTCCCAAATTCCTTTAGAATAATGCCTAAAGTGCTTATGTCTCTTGCAGAAAAAAAAATTATAACAGGACTCCTGCTTTGGTCCTTATTTACCCTTTTAGCTGAAACAAAGTTAAAAAAGAAAAAAATTATCTATATTCACACATATATATCTATGCACACCTATATATGAACCTATGGATATCTAGAGACGCACTGTACACATGAACATAAAATGAAAATCACTGTTTTGAAAGTGTTTTGCTTCGTTGGTTTATCCCTGTGTATATGTGTGTGAGCACATGCCCACCATGGCATGCATGCAGAGGTCAGAGGACAACTTAGAGAAATTGAGTCTCTCCTTCTGCCATGTGGGTCCAATGGGCACACGTCACCAGGCTTAGTAGCAGATGCCCTTGTCCCCTGAGCCGACTTTCTGGCTTCACAAACTGCGGTGGTTGAGAATGGACATCAAGCAACAAAGGACAACAGACTTTGAGATATGGGAAATAAGCTATTTGATCTTTATCCTGGAGAAGAGAGAAGAGAGTAAGGGAGGGAGCAGAGGGAAAGAAAGAAGAGGAAGGCGGGTTGAGTAGCAGAAAGGAGGGGAGAGGAGAGCACAGGAAAAACTCTTAAGGTTTTTCTTGGGTCCCTCAAGAGCAGTTGAGTGCCCATTGACACATATAAATGAGGAGACGGTTGACATTGGGGGAAGACAGGCTCTCAGAGAAGAGGATGAGGATAGTCAAAGCTCAATAGAACCAGGCTTAATTTGTCTTGTTCCTACCAGGAAAAGTATGAAGCTCACTGAATATCGATTGGGTAGAGTGCTCAGGGAAGATAAGCTTCATTATTTTGGGCATTCCATTTACTAATAAAGCAGAAAAGACATTTTTTAGATTATTTAATAAAACTTCAAGTACACTTGATAAGGTGGCTCACTCCTTCAATTCCAAGACCCAAGAGACAGAGACAGGTGTATCTCTCTGAGTTAGAAGTTATCCTTGTATATATAGACAGGTGTAGGACATCTAAGGCTATGCAATAAGATCCTGTCTCAAAAACAAAACAAAGCAAGTTGAAACAAAACAAACAAATAAAAACCTTCCAAGTCTTTTTTTAAAAAACCTTATAGTATTGAGTTTGTTCTTTGAAAGCAACCCATGATAGTTACAAATCCCATTAGAGACAAAGGCATAAATAGAGAAAAGTTACTGACTTGCCTAAGTTGGCCAGTTTGGAAATACACATTCAAGAACTCAGGAGCACAACATAACAGAAGTATTTCCCAGTACTAGGCCCTGGGTATCACTCTTTCCCTTCAATGATGCTGGCGGGGAAGTTTAGTACTTGCATAACTTATGAGACAGACAGAGAGAGGGAGAGAGAGAGGGAGAGAGAGAGAGAGGGAAAGGGAGAGAGGGAGAGGGAAAGAGAGAGAGGGAAAGAAGGAAAGGGAGAGAGGGAGAGGGAGAGAGGGAGAGAGGGGGAGAGGGAGAGAGGGAGAGAGGGAGAGAGGGAGAGAAGATGATAGAGCTCAGATTCCCATATAATTTCTAGTATCTTCAGCTTGGTTCATCTCATCTGGATGGCAAGAACCATAGGTTCATATGTGATATTAATGGTGGACCCTAAAGTGTAGAGTCCTTGTAGAATACATATAAACTAAATTATCCTATAAAATTCCCTAGGAGGTCTCAAGCATTTAAAAAGAGTTGCAAGATACTGGTTTTAAGGATATCATATTCGGTATGTGCTTGATATGAGTGCTTCCTATTTCCTTAAACCACCAGAATTGCATTCATTACAGTAGGCACTTGCAGCAGAAAATGTGTAAGAATAGAGAGCCGGCAATCCCTCACTCAGGAGGACGTTACTGCCAGGTATAAGGGTGCGTAGATTCAATTTTAAATTGATCTGTCTCTCTTAATTTTTGTAGAACCAGAATGATTGCATTTGAGTGAATAAAAGGTACTTGTGATGTGCTTCCAGTGTATGCAGCCTCAAGCTGTCTCTCAACCACTGCATGCCTGTAGAAGACATCATACATTAACCCCAGCCCTTTCCCACGTAGGACCTGGAATTGAGCTCAGAATCCATCCTACTCACTTTATACCAGGCAGCAAACAGCCTGTGAAAGTTGGCATGGACTGTCAGTATTGAGATGGTTAAGTTTGATTGTAAGCCTGAGGGGATGTAGAGTCTGCTATGAAACACATAGTCCTGGGTGGCTCTGTGAGGGCGTTTCCAGGAAGGATTGGCTGAGGACAAGACCCTCCTCCAGAGTTGGTGGCTAAGTGTAAAGAGTTGTTTTCAAAGTGTTTTGATGTGTTGCTTGCCTGCCTGCTTTCATTTCTTATTTGTATGTTCATCTCCTCTTCCTCCTCTTCTTTCTCCTCCCCGAGCTCTTCCTCTCCTTTTTCTACAGTGCTTCACTGACATCAGATTCCAGTTTTTAGCTTTCCAACTTTACTCTCAATCCCAGAATAGAGTTAGATTAGGATTGATGAAGTATCCAGCTTCATGAACTAAACAGTTAACCAAGTTGTCAGCACCTCTGGTGTGCTAATATATATAGAACAGGGTACTTTCAGTAAAGAGTTTGTATCTATCTATCTATCTATCTATCTATCTATCTATCTATCTATCTATTAGCCATTGTTAGGCAATTTAGTCACCACTGTGTCAAAAGTTTTAGCAAATATTCTTGTACAATACTCTACCAGGTCTGTTTTTCTACACACACACACACACACACACACACACACACACACACACACACACACCAGGTCTGTTTTTCTACACACACATACACACACGAAAAGAAGAAAAAATGATGAGTAGTTAAGACAGATATGAATGAACTGTCACTCCAGATTGATTCTTGGGGACAATTCTGCACCTGCTCCATGGATCTATAGCCGAATACGTGACTCAACAACCAACCTTATCTTTCCCATCTCTCAGTCCTGCATCCTCAAAGGGTCCTTCCTGCCAGGGGCTCCCTCACACCAATCCACCTTCAAATAAATCAGTAAGTGGACAGATGAGCCAACTCGAGTATTAGAATATTTGAAAAGGGTGGCTCTCAAGACAACAGACACATGCAATAATCCATTTCGGCATGGGGTGAATTCACTCTAACCAAAGGGCTATCACTGGTGTCAAAGGCAGTTAGCATCACAATGTCTGTGTATCTATTTCTTGTTAGCTCTCCAATACTGAGCAGTAAACACATTTCCCTGTTTTGCAAACCTCTCCTAAACAAATATTCTGACAACAGTGTTAACCATTTTCCTCCCCTCTCACCACTCTTCTCATAGCTTTGCCTCCCCTTCAGTCTCTCATTCCCAAACATTTCAAGTTCAAGCCCCCAGGAGCCTGCTGAGCTTGGGCAGGAGCTGAGGTAAGAACATTTTCTCTTTTGATCTCTTTTCTCTTCACCACTGCTAAAAATACACATCTCTCCACCTTACCCTGTCAATTCCTCTGTAACTAGAAAGGTCTACAGAGTCTCCCCTGCCAAGGCTGTATCCAGGAGTAGAACTCAGGGAGCAGGTAGGGCAGGTGGGCGACGAGGGAAGTTAGGTCTGGGGGCAGAAGGACATCAGGATTTTGTGACAAAGTTGAGTCCAGCAGAAGGAGGAGGTTTATGTGGGACTGATGGACTTCTGTCACTGAGGGATGTGACAGTTGCAAGGACCCTTCTATTCCGTGAGATACTCAATGCTCTTTTCTCAGATGACGGGGGTATGCACAAGAACACATCCTACAGGAACTTGCTGCCCTGAGTCAGCGATGGATGAATGACAGAAAGTTTATGCATGATAGAACATGACTGCTGGTGATTTCAGATATAGGATAGGGTACTTCGAGTAAAGAGTTTGTATTCTTTTCTGTATGACTTGTTATTTTTTAAAAAATAACAAGCATGTAAACATTATAAAAAACAAAAAAATTGAAATGTGGGTGTAGAGTACTTGATAAGCATACACATGAGGCTGTAGGTTCAATTCCCAGTACTGGCATAAACAAACAACAAACTGTCACATTAATAAAAATCAGACTATAAGAAAGATGGTGAATTTTTTATGAGTTTGCATTTTAACATGAGGAGCACCTTCCAGTTGGAGATAATTTCTGAACCTGAGTATCATTAGCTCATTTTAAAAACTGGGCCCTGTTTTAGAATCTGAGGACACAGAGAAAAGTATTGCTGGAACTCAGGATGAACTGGCAAGGGTGACACGTGCAATAGAGAGCCAAGCCTGGGCCCCACTGTGAGGGTATTGTGTGCTAGTCAAAGGCGCTGGCGTTTCTTAGTTCCTCAGCCAGGGGAATTGGTGCCTGTGGCTATGTGAGTTGGCATTTCAGAGAGAGCTCAAATCTGTCAGATATCCGTCTAGTCTTCCTGGGGCAATTTCCAATTTTTCTTGAAAATCATTGGGGAAGCGGTTGAGCAACTTCTCACTGGTTGGGAAGCCATAGATTGGGGAGGATCGTGGGAGAGCTTGGTGAGTTTCAGGTTTGAAGAAGGCCTTCTGTGGTGACAGGAAGTAAAGGGAGATGTCACTATGCTATCGTTTGTTATAAGGCTTTCCTAATAGCTTGCGTTAAGCGAGAGGAGGGAGATTTAAGGAGGAGAGACCAGTTGCCAGCCTCATGCAATTTTCCTGGGGAAATGGATGGCTGCGGATTAGAATGTTGTTGGAAAGGAGAAGGCTAGGAGGAATTGACGTTCCAATTTTCACAGCTGGATGGTGTTGAGCATGAGGCCACTCGGGCAACAAGGTCTCGGTTGAGAAGAGGAGAGAGACAGGGATCGACCATGTGTGATAGTGAAACTTCAGAAAACCGGCTGGGGAAAAGGACAAGGTGACAAGAAGACACCATATACTTCCTTCCTACTATTTTGAGCAAGCCACTAGGCTCTTCAGCCTTGGACCTTTCAGCCCCTCTGCCAGGAGTGCACATCTGCCATTATCCCTTTTACAGTGTTCTCTCCTATGAGAGAATTACAGCTCCTTTTGTGCTTTCTCTGAACCACCAAGCTTCCGGCAACATATTTATAGCACTTTGTAGACTGTTCTAGTTTCTGTGGGTACCTTCTTCCATCAGGCTGTAGGCTCCAATGCCCAGCCTTTCATGGAAAAAGGGCACAGTGAATGTGCTCAGGATGAGTGAGTAAAGTATCAAAAGGCAAAGAGAAAAAGAGGAAGGGAAGGAGAGGACAAGGGAACCAGGGAAAGGAGGGGCTGGGAGAAATAGAGGATTCTCAGTGAAGAACACTAAGCATACAGAAGAATAATATTGGATAAGAGCTGAGAAGTTTGACTTGGCAGTTGGAATAGTCCTTGGAAAGAATAAGCAACCTGGCAGAGTGAGAGTAGAAACTCTGCCAAATTTACATGAAAGAACGGCTGGGAGATAAAGTGGAGATCCAGAGTGAGGGCCTTTCTCTCTTTCCCCGAGAAGCTCCAATATTACAAGTGAGGCAAATGTCGAGATGTAAAGAGAAGGATGTGGCCAGAGAGATGCTGAGAGACCTGAATCACAGCCAAGGTGGGAGGGGATGGTGGAGACGGAGCGGAAGAGCTCCCCCAGGTCTACTGAAGAGTTCCCCACAACCTGCACATAGGCTGTTCACCCAGTTTCCCTTCACATTATCTTCCTCAAGTCATCTCTAAGCCCATCCATTCTTGTCACCTCCATACAGTAATTGTCCTTCCCTGGAGAGGTCGCCTCTGTCATATCATGTCCCGGGTGCTTTAAACCCTTTTCAATTATGAAACTTGGTGTCACCGTAGACCCTGTTCTTCACACTTCTGCTCTCTGAGTTGCACTCATTTTAACATACAAAGGGGACCTGCCCTGCGTGGCTATTTGACAGGTTCTTGTGTGCTAGGACCTTTCTCAACAATGCAAAGCTCCTGGGTTAGGACAAGTCTACCTTGTCCTGTATTGATATTCAAGAAAATGCTAGCTCCACAGGATGTTCGGCTACCCAGGGCTCTGAGGGGAGTTGTGTTTGGACTTTTGTTGTGCTGTACAGTACATGTTCTTATTGTGGGAAGTGACTCTGAAATTCCCCAACTCCATATTTTTTCCTTTCTTTTTTGAGATTATGATCTGATTATATCATTTCTCCCCTTCCTCTAAAATCTCCCTTGTACACTTCCTTGTTCTCACTGCCTCTTTTAAAACACATATACATATATACACACTTATATATACATATATAAACATCTGCTATACATGGATTCATATATGTATAGGTATATATGGATATATAAATATAGATATATACATCCAATGTATATATGTATATACATATTTGGATATATAAACACATGTCCAAGTAAATATACATTTATACGTTTGGATACATATATGTATATATAATGCACATTTGGATATATATTTATATATTTATACATTTTAAAAAATATATATTTACAATATATGCATTTATAATGTATTATTTATATATTAAATACATATATATATAAAACATAAATAAAGTATGTAAGTATGAATATTTATAAGTATTTACAAATACATATATATATATTTCCAAATGTATAAATATAACCTGCTCAGTACAGATAATCAGTGCTACTTGTGTGTTTATGTTTTCAGGACTGACCATTTGGTTTTGGAGAACTAGTTGGTTTCTCCTCCTCTCAGCATTCCTTAGTTCCCTGTAGTTCTTTGTGGATGTCTATTGGAGTCACCCTTATTTAGTTCACGCTTAGGGAGTCATGTTGGTGAGAATTTGTGGGTTTAGCTTCTGACATTCCTAACAGACATAACATGACAGCAAACTCCTTGATTCTCTGACTCTAACAGTCTTTTTGCCTCCTCTCCCTCAATGATCCCTGGGTATTAGGTACAGTAGTGGTGTTGTGGATATTTCAGTTAGCACTGGCTTCCACAGTTCTGAATTTTGATTAGTTGAAGTTTTCAATAATGATCTTGGTCTGTTGCGAAGAGAAGTTTCCTTGATGTGGAGTGAGGACTACATTTGTCTATGGGTATGAGAACAAGTGTGGGTATTGTGCTGGTTTAGTAAAGTTTTAGTTATTGGTTCTTGTCCAAAATCTATGACTTCTTTAGCCCTGAGTAGTTGGCTTGGTTTCCAATACCAGGCTTGACTTCCTCGTTGAGTGAATCTTAAATTCAATTAGAAAGCTGTTGATTACTGTCAAGACATGAGTGCCAGTACTACATTGTTGTGGTCCATAGACATTGTAGCTGGGTAGGATTGTTGGCTGCTTTCCTTCTTTGGAAGCTTGCATGGTGCCTCTGGTACTGAGATGGGTAATCCTCAGGGAGGAGACTTTCATCCTGAACTTCATTTTAAAAACACAGTTCTGTCATCTAAATCTTGATCATCAACTTCATAAGATTTATAATCGCATAGAACCAAATGTGTATAGTTTCCAAAGAGGTGTGATTGATAGGAAAATACTCACCTTGTATATGGGTTGTTGCACGCCTTGGGCTGGGTTCCTGGGCTGAAAAACAAAGGTGAATGGAGCCCTAGCATCTGTGTCCTGTGAGGGCACAATGGGACCAGATGTCTCACGTTTCTGCTGCCATGCCTTCCCTGCCATGGTGGACTGCATTCTCAGACTGTGAGCCACCATAACTGCTTCTTATTAAACTGTCTTTGTTAGGTATTGTGTCATGGCACCAAAGTGTTAACTGACTCAGGTTTGTTTGAGCTGGTATTTAGATAAATATGTATACAATGTCTGAATTTTGCTTGCTGACTTAACCATGTAGGGCTCTAGAACATATTATCGTTTCTTCATACCAGGCTTTAAGCAGAATAACTTATTTTATGCCACTTCTCCTCAGAGCCAGGAGCCCTCCTCTTCCTATTAGAAGCAACTGCTCTAAGGCTCACTGTGAAGCTGCCATGTAGGACTCTTCTTTTCCCTGTCCTTCTCCCAGGACTCCCCAAAGTGTTCTCCCCTCTGCAATCCCGCTTCCCAAGACTTGTGTTTTCCATTTTTTGTAACTTTCTTCCTCTTTTCTCCTGACACATGGCCAATAGCATCCCAGGAATCCAAATGTGCCTTGTAGGCCTAAAAATGGCTTTATTTTTCCAGTTCTCACACTGGAATTGTAGTTCAGTTGGGAATTTAATTCTGAGTGGAAAATAAATTTCTTTCAGCATCTTGTCTTCTAATGCCACACGTGGTTATTGAGAAGTCAATTGTTTTTCTGATTTTGTTTCTTTTGATGTGACAACCCCCCCCATTTTCTGGAAACATTTAAGGGATTATCTTTAGTCCTGTGGTTTTAAGATTTCTCAAGAAGCCTTGATGGGAAGGCTTTATCTATTTATTTTCTTGGGCAATCTGAGCAATTTCAATCAAGGAACTCATATGTTTCAATTTCAATTTATGGAAAATGTTTTTGTAGCAGGTATTGGATGACCTCTTTCTGCTATACATCCCCCCTCCAGTGTATATTAAATATCTGTTAGGTCTTTTGAATTGTCTTGTAAATGTATTTCCTGTTTCCCTTCCTTGTTTCCATTTGGGGAGCTCTCTTTGGTTTGGTCTTTCAGTGGTGCTATTAAACCCTTAACTTCAGCTCCCACCCTTTTTAAAGAGCACTCTCCACTCTTGTGTACAATTGCCTCCTATGTTGTGTTGCATGTATGCCATGTTTCCTTGTCTTAAACATTCTGAAAAAGTCTTTGTTGTTGACATTTTGTTCTGTCCTGGATGTTTTCTTCCTGCTTGTTTCTTCCATTTTTCCTTTCTGTTCTACATGTTGCCAAGCTATCATTCAAATTTGAGACTAAGAGAGAAGGAAGATTGGGGAAGAGGGAGGGAAACAAAGGGAGGTTAGTAAGAGAGGATCTAATCAAAGTGTCAGGTAAGTGTGTGTGTGAAAATGTCACACAAATCCCATTATTTTGTATAATAAATATACATTAACTTAAAAAGTAGAAAAAAGAGTAAGGTTTTTTTGTGTTTAGATGTTCAAAAGTTGTTTGTATGAGTGTGTACATGCGTGCGTGTGTGTATTTTGGAGGAGGAACATTTATT
The DNA here is from genome assembly GCF_004785775.1 of Grammomys surdaster. Lineage (NCBI taxonomy): Eukaryota > Metazoa > Chordata > Mammalia > Rodentia > Muridae > Grammomys > Grammomys surdaster. The sequence continues at coordinate 9,785,366 of NW_021621022.1, forward strand.
ATCTGGCTTCAATACAGAGTAATCAAACAGTAGGAAGAATATATATCATTTTTCCTATTATGTGTGAGGAGACATAGAAATTTAATTTTTCCAGAAAAGAAAAAAAAACCCAACCTTTTTTTCTTACTAGCTACTTCTATACCTATTTCTTCTGATTTGGGGGATTGATGGAAACTGAGAGCTAAGATAGTTGTTAGTTGCTTCTTTCTGTATCCCTTGTCCAAGACACAATTTCATTGGCTTCTGTTTTTAACCTAAGACTCAACTGTGCATCTGCTTTGTGGGAGACCATGCACCAATGTGCGCCTTGGTGTTTCTAGTTCAACCTTTTTAGAGGCCCCATCTCTGCTTTAGCACTTGAGCAGCAGCATCCCTGACCCTTCAGGATGGGAAAGAAACCAGTTAGCAGTTGTTCTGCACGTGGACTTCAGCTTACACTTTTCTCTGGGTTGCCACATCTGCTGCTTCTGAGTCTCTTGGTAGTGCCTTCAGATACCCTCTGGGGCTTTCGTTGGTGAGTCAACCCATACCTCCTGGAACTCCTCTGCAGGATCCCCAGATACCACAGCTTCCCCATCTCTGTTCACCTATTCACACTCTTTGGAAAATATTCATCAAAATGGCTTCTCTTCAGTTACCCCGTCTGTCTCTGTACCCCTACCGACATTTACTACTTACTTACTCACAAGGGGATTCACAAAATGTTTAATTTAGCATTTTATTTTATGTGAAAAGTATGGCTATTATGCAAGTTGTCAGAGTCCAGCAAGGCCTGGCATAGCAGGTGTTCTATGAAGATCTCATTCTGACTTAGTGATTTGGCCTATTAGGCTGTATCTACTACTCTGTGCTACTGAGTCTATAGGCTATGCCTGGTAGGACACAAAAAAACAGATAATTCCCCATCATGTGAGGATAGGAAGCCTGAATGTAGGCTCCAATAAATAGGTGTTATGTTTTAGGTATGAGGTATGACTCTAAAATGTTAATGTGTTGAAATTTTGGTCTCTAGACAGTGACATAATAGAAGGTTTTAAATTCTGAAAGTGGTAGTTGATAGCAGAATGGTCTGTTATGAGTACAGTCAAGTTAGAGCAAGAAAGCCATCTTTGCACAATTGCACATGCTCCACCATGATGCTCTGGTTCAAAGTCATTGGGTCAGTTGAAACTGTGAACTCCAGTCTGACCTCTTTTAAGCTGTTCTACTGGGACATTTTGTCACAGCCATGGAGATGTAACTTACACACTATGAACTACTCATCTGCTAGCTCTTCTTAGATCTCAGTTGCTGAGGAGTGACTGGAATAGTATGAATCTTCTTATCTCTTCACCAAATTTCTGACATTAGTGGGCTACACAGTGAGAAGAAATGCAGGAGGGAATAGAGCTTCTAAAATTATTAGTCACTGATCCTTGCTTTAGGCTCTAACATCTATGAACAGTGTGGATTGGCTCATTAAATCCTTTCAGGAGCCTGAAGGCCTCACTGGGAGAAGCATTGGGATGGTTAGTGACAATCATCAACTTGACAGAATGCAGAATGTGAAATCACCTAGGAGACAGGCCTGTGCAGGCATGTTGAGGGTTTATCTTACTTTCATTGTGGTGGGAAGACTGCTCCACTGTGGGTGCCACCATTCCCTAGTTGGAGTCTTGAACTGCTTAAATGGAGAGAACTGAGATCATTACTCTCCACTTCCTAAGTATGGATCTGATGTGGCCAGTTGACCTGTTGGTCCTGTTTAATGTCAAGCTTTCCTTACCATCATTGACTACATCCTTCCAGAATTACAAGCCAAAGTAAACTCTTCCTTAAGATGCTTTTATCAGGGAATTTTATTATAGCAATTAGAAAGTAACTAGGACAAGCCTTTATACCATGACAAATAAAAAACTCATAGCCAAGTATTAAGACTGCAACGGCCTCATGGAAAACCAATCAGAGTTATGTTTTTTCTTTCTCTTGGGACTTCACAGGGACAATTGAAGTTTGGGGACAAGTCTTTGGCCACCATTCCTTGTAGTCTCTGTGGAGAGCATAGTGGTCAGACTTGCTTCCTTCATGACACTGGGGAAACATTATGGCCAGGGCTCATAAGATACTGACTTCATGTCTGTCTCCTTTGGATGCTGACATCTTATTAGGTCCATTTTCTTCTACTGTAATAGAATATAAGGCAATAGCATTGAGCTGAGAAGGACAGGAGGCCATATTCACTTGTGGGTTGGACATTCTGCCTGTAGTGGGTTTTATTGGTCTCCTAGGCTCCTATGTAGGTGTGACATAGATGGAAGACTTACTGAAATAGGCTTTGTCACTTCTTTAGGCATCTCTCTCTGTGTCTCTGTCTGTCTCTGTCTCTGACTGTCTCTGTCTCTGTCTCTCTCTCCCTCTCCCTATCTCTTCCTTTTCTCCTTTTACTATCTCTCCCCTCTACTCCCCTTTCCATTCATCACCTCTACTCTTGCCATTGCTGTTTTCTCACCTCGGTCTCTATCTCTATGGCTTTCTAAGTCTTTCACTCTTATATTCTTCTGTTTCTCAGTCTCTTCTTTCCTTTGCGATAAAGATTTATTTTTTGTCCATCAGGCAGTACTATCTATATATTTAAAACCCCAGAGGCACATCTACTAATTACATTTTGAGGGAAATAATCATGTAAGTTAAGATGATTAGATAATGAGTGTTCTCCGGGACTGGCCTCTTTATGAAATGATGCTGAAGTGGAATGGAGCTGAGCTTGTTCCCACCAGTGGATGGTAGAGCCCTTATGAGCCACTTTGCTGACATTTGGATGTAATCAGATCTCTCCTAAGCTCTGGGAGCTCATCCTGGGAACAGGATTATGTAGTCTACAACTGTTTAGAAAGAAAAATATTAAAAGCTTTATATTATGTCTCAGGGCTTAGTAGCCAACTCCACATGGTGTTCCTAGATTCACATAAGGATATTGAAGGGTTTTGGAGGAAGAGAGATTATGGATCCTCTCAGACAGAGTCTTGTGGATGCTAACTGCTTGAATGCATCAACTCTGGACTTGCTTCATTGCCTCTAGCTTCCTGCTCACTTGTTCTTGCCCTATGAAAGCTCACAGGACACTGCTTTCCTTTTGCAGCTTCTGTTTTTGATCTAGCACTGCTTCCCTTGCAGCTTTCTTGGAGGACTGGTGCATCATAGATGTCCTCATACCTACCCAATTTGCCCACTCTCCGGTACTAAGATCTAGTGATACTGAGGTGAACAAAGACAGAGGCCTAAAAGGCATGGGGTGTGCAGTACATGAAGTAGGTAAGATAGTGTACCTCTGATGGGGATGTGAGGGGGTAGAAATACAATTTTGAGAGAAAGGGAAAAAAGAAGACATATTTTAATTTTCAAAAGCTTGCTGTTTTGAAGGGAAAAATCTTGATGATCAGAGAGATTGAAATACATCCCCCACTCATATGGTCAGGTAGCTCTGCACTAATTAGCTGTGAAGTGTTCAGCAACTTCCTTAACTTCTCCATGCTTTAGGTTTTTAACCTGTCATACAAAGGGGATAAAAGCATCTTAAATGATTTCTTGGAATTGAGGGTATTTTTTGAGGTATGTTCAGGATAGAGATTCAAATCCAGAGGTCCTATTCTTGATCTGACCTACCCTGCCAAGCAATGGGACTACAGCATGGTGTCCCCTCAGTGACTTAAAGGAACTGATCACTTTAAAGGCCCATTGGCTAGTAAGTGCCCACAGAGATTCATGCTGTCATTTGGAATTTGTGATCTATTACAGACACTAAGCTCAAAGAATGCAGAAAATGACTCCCAGGGTTTAATGAGTTCTCCTGCTGAGTTCTGAGTCCTTTGTGCCACCCCCTCTCTGTTTTCAGCCTGGTTCTAGTTGGTGAAAGGGTGTCTGTCTCAGGCCAACAACTGTGGTAACAGGGAGAGGGCTTCACAGATAGAGAACGAGCAGAAACAGGCTGCTAGAGGTCACAGAAAGAAGAAGGCAGGTGCTGTGGGTACCCACTCTCTCCACATTTCATTGATTTTTCTTGTTACCTATGTTGGGCATATTTTCTCTATATCTTGCCCCCCCTTTTTTTTTTTTTGATCCTCCCTGTCTTTCCTCTTTTGTTCCATAGACAGTTTCCTTCTACATTTATGTCATATATCCGTACCTGCCTTTGTGTATCTATATAATATCTAGGGTTCACAGATGAGAGATAACATATGATATTTGTTTTTCTGAGACAGACTTAATTCTCTGCATATATGATTATTTCTAATTGCATCCATTTTCCTGCGAAGGACATAATTGGGTTTTTCTTTGTGCTTAAAAAGGTCACGATGGCTAAATTATAGAACCAACTTATGCTTCCAACAACAGAAGGATGGTGAAGAAAATGATAGTAGCAGAATATTTTTCTACCTCATTTTCTTCTTCTACTCAATCTTAGATATTCAGACTTGAGCACAGAGCAACTCCCTTCCAGAACCCTAACTGCAACTTTGTCCTCTTTAGCTGCCTCTGAGGAGGAAAAACAAGGGGTTGAATTCTTTGAAGTGATTCCCCCAACTTTACTGCTTACCCTCAACCCTCTGAAATGGGCTTCCATGGCCTCTTATCCCATGAACATGCTGGGATTAAAAACACACAGTTCCCAACTGTATGCAGGTTACATATGCAAAGCAAAAACCTTTGTTAGTACATGTACATCCCATGTGGTATTTTGAATACTTACTCTGTGAAAGAATTTCCTAGAGTAGGCAAAGGTGAGACCACCAACAGCACGGAGGCTCTGGAGACTGTCTTCTTACATTGGGTCAGATTAGGGGTGCAGGAAGTCAAGGGTCCTCATGAGTTTCATGGTTCTTTGATTTAGGCTTACCTTTAGGCAGAGACTACCACAATTTTGAAAATGCCAAGGTGACTTCCCAGCATAAGCATGCATGTGTAAATATATTCATGTTTGATCTGTAATGGCATATGTGTTTGAGTGTGTGTGTGTGTGTGTGTGTGTGTGTGTGTGTGTGTGTATAGAAGCCAGAGCTCAACTTTGAGTATAGATCCTCAGATGCCTTTTACCCTGTTTTTCAGATGTTCTTTTCCACTGATGCTTGGAGCTCACCAAGTAGATGAGGCTGGCTGGGCAGTGAGGCCCAGCATCCTTGGTCTTCCTCCAAACACTGGAATTACAACTGCTTGCCAGAACTGATGGTTTTGTGTGGGTTCTGGGGATCAATTGTGGGTCCTCCTGTTTGAGAGTCCTTGCATATGAATTGTTCTGGAAAACACAACTAAGTTGCAGCCCATGTGATATTCCTAGATGTCTGTGGAATCTTGTGGTCTCTTCTCTAATTCTCTGAAATCTTCTTCTTCTTCCTCCTCCTCTTCTTCTTCCTCCTTCTCCTGCCCCTCCTCCTCCTCTTCTTCTCCTTCTCCTTCTTCTTCATCTTCCTCCTCCTCCTTCCTCTTTCTCCTCCTTTTCCACCTCCTCTTCCTTGTCCTCCTCCTTGTCCTCCTCCTCTTCCTCTTCTTCCTCTTCCTTGTCCTCCTCCTCTTCCTCCTCCTTTTCCTCCTCCTCTCCCCCCTCCTCCTTGTCCCCCTCTTCCTTCTCCTCTTCTTCCTTCTTAACTTTTTATTGTTTCTTTTGTGAGTTTTACATTATGCATTTCACTCATCTCCTTCTGTCCTTATACCCATCCTCTACCCCTGCAACCTCCCCCCATCAAAAAGCAGAAAAAAAATTCACATGGAAGCTGTAGTTGTGTCACAGAGTGTCCCACAGTATACCCCTCCATCCACATTTCTTTGCTTACAAATATTCATTGCAATGACTCCTTGTTCTGTGAGGTCTCTGGCTTCTGCTATTCTATTAATACTGGAACTTCACTTGGACTTCTTTCAGATATACTGTTATTGCCCTATGTCATGGAGATCCTGTAAGTTTAGAACTATAGGACTGACACTTTGAGGTAGTCCAGTAGTTCATTGATGGGGTAGGCCAATTGGATCTGGGCCTCAGATGTATCTGAGCTGGTAAGCCTGCTGGCTTTTCTGTTCTCACATCCTCAGGGATAGCTCACTGGCATCCCCCTGAAACCAGGACCAGCTCTCCCTTGCTGCCAAGGTAAAATGCAGGGCTACTCTTCCAAGAGTTGCAGTCACTAAGGGGCATGGCCAATTCTCTTGCTATCATGAACCCAGGGTCATCTCTCCCACCTGCCCTAGGTGGTAGGGGACAAGGGAGGAGAGAAGGGAATTTCTCCCTCATCTGCACCATCACCCAACAGACAAGAGGCAGGGCCAGCTCTCCTTTGCTTATGCTCTGGGGCTGGCTCACCTATAACCCCCCATGCCAGGGCCAGCTCTTCTGTGCTGCTCACTTGAGGTATAGGGCTCATTCTCTCAAGTGTTGCCTCAGGTGAGGGACATGGCCAGCTGTCCTGCTCTCATGACCTTGGGGCCAGCTCTCCTGCCTATCATAGGTGTCAAAGGGTAAGGCAGGATATCTCACCATCACTTATGTCACCACACAGCAGACAAGTGGCAGGAGAAGCTCTCCCATGCTCTCAGCCGTGTGTGAGCTTACCTGTAGCCCCACCACCAGGGTCAGTTCTACTGTGTCGTACAAGTGAGATACAAGGCCTGTTATCTCAAGTGCTGCAACTGGTGAGGGACAGGGATAACTCTCCTGCTCTCATAACCCAGGACCAGGTCTCCCATCTACTGCAGGTGGTGAGGAGGAAGCAGGAAGGAAGGTATCTCTCTCTTGTCCATGAAATTGCTTGGATGACAAGTGGCAGTGCCAGCCCTCCCATTATCACCTGGAACTCTGGAAATGTGATTGAGGGGACACTAGTGGTGGGGTCAGTTCTCTGGCTTTCACACCCCCAGGTCCAGCTATCTCATGATGCCATTGTGAGGAGTGGGATGGAGCCCTATTCCTTTGTGACCTACCTTTTGGGTTCATACTAGATGAACCCAAAGCACATGGAAGTCCAACAGAGCTTTACAGCTTATTGATTGCCATCTTGACAAGAATTAAATCAATCAGAAAGCAAACTTCTGGACATGTCTATAAAGAAGTTTCAGACTGAGTTAAGCGGGATAGGAAGCCTAACTCTTAAAATGATAGTGTCCTGTCATGGCTGGGCTTCCTAAACTGGATAGAAAGGAGAAAGTGTGAGCCCCAGCATTCATTGCTCTACTTCTCAACTGCTGGTGCCATGTGACCAGCTGTGTCATGCTACTGCCACCAAGCCTTTCTTGCCAGGATGGGCTCTACCTTTGAACCATGAGTCAGAAGAAACTCTTCTCTATTCGCTTGCATCTGTGAGATATTTTATCACAGCAATGAAAGGTAAACAAACCAAGAGTCAATTACCAACTCATAGGAATAGACATTTTTGGACATTTCTTCCAGCCTAGCCTTTACTTGCTTTGAGCCATGTTGCAGCCCAGCCTCTCTACAGAGTTATGAAAAATCTTCATGTTAGCTTTCTGTTGCTGTGACCAAATGCCTGAGGCAAATGACTGTGAGGAGGAGAGATTTATTCTGGCTACAATTTCAGGGGTTTCAGTCTGTGGTTTGCTGGTTCCATTGCTTTGGGGCCTATGTGGCAATGGTGGAAGAGTGTGGGGGAGGACAGCTGCTCCGCTCCTGGTGGTAGGAAGTAGAAAATGTGGGTGAGCACAGTCCTGGAGGTAAGACACACCACTCAAGAACACATTCTTGTCTAGGCTTCACCTCCCACTATTTCTACAACCTCTCATTAACTATCATTTTAGGAACAAGTCATAAACACATGAGCCTTTAGGGAACATTTCAGATCCAAACTATTGAACTCATAAAGTATACCACATTGTGAGCAGGCTACTGATGTACTGATGCTCAGTTGACAGTGTATTAAAAAATCTCCTCAAGATCCTGAATTTTAAAAATGGACCAAAGAAGTTTCTGACTGATCTCTCATAATTGCTTTCAAAAGAAAATTGAAATTTGAAGGCTTCCCTGTTGACTCTGATATGTTCCTTCTGTTCAGAGAAGCTAACAGTCAGCTAGGCTTGAGCAATAGACCACTCAATCTTGAAGGAAACTTAGAGATCAGTCATTCTGTTTGCTTTACAGATGGGGATCAGAGAGGTGAGGTGAGTTGCCCAGGGCCTCTTAGATGCTGAATGACAGAGCCTGAGTCAGACTTTGACCCTAGCTCAGTGCTCAATCATACTGTTTATTTTGAATGATGTTTAGGGACAGGAAACTCCCTCAAATGCACATTTTTCCAATGGCCCAACGGGAATGAGGAAAGAATATGGGGTCCTCAACGCATATGAGCCCTTTGAGATTTATATTATGATGAATATTACCTGTGCAGTTTTAAAATCACAATGGGAGGACAGAGTATAATCTTGTATTAAATTGTGTTCAGTCATGAATTTGGAGGTGATGTATCTTTATTTAGTCAACTACCCCAAAACAAATTACCACAGTGTATTAGTTACTTGCCCAATTGCCCAAAAACATACACAACCAAAGTAACTTAAGGTAGGAAGGGTTGTTTTCGCTCCCAATTTGAGGATCATTGTAGGAAAGTCCTAAAAACAAGAGCTTAAGACAGCTAGTTACAAGGCATTCAGGAATCAGAGAGTGAGGGATACTGGTTCTCTGCTCCTTTCTCCTTCATATTCACTTTAGGACTCCAGTAGGATGGTATAGCCCAAATTTAGGGTGAGTTTCCTATTTCAGTTAACTCAGTCCAGAAACTTCCATGTGTTTCTAGAAACATGCCCAGAAATTTATCTCCTAGGTGATTTTAAATCCTGTCGAGTCACTAATCAATATTAACTGACACACACAGGTAGCTGGCCTAGACAACAGACATTTCTCATTGTTCTGCATGCTAGAAACCAAAGCTGAAATGCCATGTTGATAGACCAATCTCCCTCTATCCTAGGCCATCTTGAAAGCCATCTTATAATAAAAACAGACTAGATTAAATCTGTTCTGGATGGACTGGGCTATGCTCCACCTGTAACCTTAACTATACATGGTTCTGTGTTGTCTGATCCAGGAAATGATCGCCGTGAGTTTGTTTCAAAAGGTTATTATGACCACCTTGTTATGACTGCCTTGTAATCAAGTCTTTGTTTTGAGAAGTTGTTATGACCAACTTGCTATGTTTATGTTCTACTTCTGTAAACTCACTTACTTGTCTGCCAAACCCCCCACTTGAAAAGCCCCTATTCCTGATCTATAAAAACCCTTATCTTACCCGTGTCTAATGCTGATCTCTTGAATTCCACCTTTAAGGAGAGATACTCTGTGAAAACAAAATTTAAAAGTTTGCTCTATTTAATTTGGCCATGATTATTTAGGTTGGTAGTCTTTTGCCTCGCATCTATGGGATTAACAAGATGATCTTGTGTCTCACTCCTTTGTTTGTAGGGATTATATGGTATTTTGTCATTAATATTTCTTTGGTAGAGAAAAAAGTGAGGAGAGAAGGGAGAAAATTAGGGATTAGAGAGGTGAGGTGTGTTGTCCAGGCCTCCCAGGTGTTTAATGGCAGAGGCTGAGTCAGACTTCAGGTCTCTTGACCCCTAGTTCCTTGCTCTCATTAGATCATGCTGTTTGTCCTCATGTTTCTTGTTTTATAGGCACTAATTCTATAACATGGGGTCCATTTTCAGGCCTTTATCACCTTCCAAAGACTCTAACTCTTGAACCACACCCGAAGTTTCAATAAATGAGTTTTTAGAGCACAGGAACATTGAATATTTTAAGCCAGAAAATATGTTTCAATGTTGACTGTCAAGTTAGAAGAAGAGCCTCCATAGGAAGTAGGTCTCCTAAAGGTCAAAGTGGTCGATGCCTTAAGTGTCTTGGGACTAACAGGGTCTGTCTAGAACAAGGCCAGTTCTTAGTATGGTCTTTGAATGAGTTCAAAGTTCAATGGTGGTGCTCTTGGGCCTCTTGTCAATCGTTCTAACCTTGCATCACTACTTCAAATATCGATGAGAGACAGTGAACCTAGAGAGACGCTACAACCATTCCATAAAAAGGAAATAGAAATCCAAGGAGCTCAAAGAGGCCCCAAATGAAGATATTTATGTTTTCTCAAACTTCTTTGATGATATTCTCACCACTACTGCTTCAAAGTGTGACCTTATTTAGGAGTAAGACCATTGCAGATGTAAGTAGCTGAGATGAGAGCATGTGGGAGAGAATAGTGACTACCCTAGTTTCAAATGACTCCTTATGGGAAGGGAAGCTTTGGATACAGACATGCGCCAGTGAAGGAGGAACTGCAATGGTAAATTAGAAGCCAGAGAATGCGAAGGTTGCACTGGCAGCATATCAGAATGGAGGAAAGATCCTCCCAGGCAACTCTCAGCAGGGACCAACCCTGCACACACCTGTCAAGATTCCAGGACTGGAAGATGATAGTACATTTCTGTGGATGAAGTCACCCAGTTTGTGGTGCCTCGTGGAAATTCTACAAACTGAACCTCATATTGTATTATATCATATATCTAGTATTATGAATAGAGTCTACAGATTAAAAAATGAAATAAAGGGGGTTAGGGAATAACTATTGGGAGGAGGGAAAAGGATGGGATGACTTAGACTTATGCAAAATTCAGAGGGAAAATCACCACTGGGATCCTTGGGGCCATGGAGCAGCATTGTGTCACCTGCAGTAGGACATGTGTGCCCTTTGAAGAATAGCCTTGGCACAGCATTGGATCCTGGAAGAGATGGAACACTTGGCCATGGGAAGCAAATAACAGTGCATTTTGTAGCTTTGAATTATGAACTGGGCTTTATCAAACCTGCCAGGTTGTAAAGTCAGGCAGATCCTGTAGTAGCATGTGTGTGTGTACGTGTGCGTGTGCGTGTGCTTGAGAGAGACAGAGAGACAGAGACAGACAGAGAGAGAGAGAGAGAGAGAGAGAGAGAGAGAGAGATCAAGTGAAGGCATTGAGACAGAAAAAGCGTTTGTGATATGGTCTGTCCAAGTTGCCACATCTCTTTTCTGAAGTGCTCTTCTTTAATGGAAGAAAGTAGCCTGCATTCTTAACTTCTCTGCCTTCATAGTTTATACACCATGAAAAAGCTCTGCATCTTTATTCCTTATCACTTTTTCCATATGCATCTTTTTTTGGGTAGCCATGTTCAGTGAGACCCTAGCCAGGGGCCAAGACTAGATGGAAATCCATGGAAAGCAGTAGGATAGCCTGGAAGAAAGGATGGCTTGTGATTCTGGCTTGGAGCTATGGAGACTGAGGGAAATGAAACCGAAGTGCCCCCCTCCCCTTGTTAGGACCCAAACATGACCAGTAGTGTTCTTCAGAAGAAAGAGGGCAAGGGAAGGTTGGTCTGACTACAGGCATAAAAACAAAACAAAACAAAACACAGACATGCAGAATGCCAGGGGAATTTAGACAGGAGATGAGCAATTCAATGGTGTTTGAGACAATCTTTGTACTATGCTGGGGAAACCCCGTTCTGTTTGTTCTTTTCTCCTCCTGGCCACATTTACTGGACAACTGCCATCAGCAGGAACTGTTCAAAGGATCAGGGATGCACTGCTAGACAAGATGGATGAAAATCCTTGTCTCTGGAGCTGTTGCTAAGTGATAGTGTGACTGCTTACAATAATTACTTGGCATGTAGAAGGTTCCAGAACTTTAAACAAAGAGGATCCCCTTCCTCCTGGAGCTTATATGTTGGGGTGTGTGTGTCAGGGGGACAGATAAATAACAGATAAAACAGTAAAACAAATGACCTGTCATGTCAGCATGACCTAAGGTGTAAAGCTATGCAGGGAGCAGGACAAAGCTGTGGATGTGTTGGGGTAAGGCAGAAAGTGAATGGCCTGGAGACAAGGCAATGTAATGATTTCAGTAATGTGAATGATAAATTGAATATTCCATGCATGAGAAATAAAAACCCCATAGGCTTGGGTCTAGGGCATGCCTGGTACTCTCATGACCATCCCTGGACTTACTAACCTGTACACGGGAAAGCTACTGTTTACGGAGTCTTAAAGTCTCAGGGCTTTACATTCTCATTCTATGTTTATGTTACCTAACAGTTTAACAGACGTTTTAACCCATAACAGCTTACAATCCATTCAGAAAGAGATACACTCCTTCCCATGTGTCTTCACCCAGAGACTTTGGACTCAAATAAAGAAAAGATACCCTAACTTTTAGATGAATATGACAGCAATGCCTACAGCACACATCAGGAGGGAGTCAAATAGGATGTGATTTAGTTGCTTTTGCATGGCTGTCTTTTATAGAGCAGATATACTAACTGTTTTTTTTTCTATTTTTTAACATTTATTATGGATTCATAATAAAGCATGTCAGGAACGAATGGCTTGAATAACAATCTTTATTTGATCATAGTTTTGAAGAGTAGGCTGGGCTTAGCTGGGTGGTTCTTGTAGGGGTCATTCTTGTATCTGTGATGCAGACATTTATCTGGTGCACACAATCCAAGATGGCACCAAGTGCGTGTGAACATTTGCATTCAAATATCCTCAGCTCAGGCCTTAGGGAGCTTTGTCTTGTTTCCTTCCTCCCTTTCAGTAAATAATCAGTGATTTTTAAAAGATAAGCTCTTAAGGTTTTGGTGGTCCCTGCTCTGAAGTTATAAAATGTATCTCCTGCATCATTCGATTGGTCAAAGCAAGTCATGAAGTCATCTAATATGTAAGAGGTGGGATGGGCTTCATCTTTTAGTAGGAGTCATGAAGTTATGTCTTCTAAGAGTGCGCACTGTGAATGGAAATAAGAAGCTGTGTTTAGGAACAGTATACAAAGTCTACCTGTTAGCCTCAGCAAATCACTCCATTGCCCTTCACAAGACCCCCAACAGTTTTTATGATTACGGCATCAAGCTTGAAGTCTGTGTCTACCTCAAGTTTAGATGTAGGCAGGACCTCTCGACATGGCTTCTTAAGCACGCTGCTCCTCCCGAGCCACAGGCTTTGCACTTAAAAAAGCAAGCATGTTTCTGCCTACCACCTTAAAGCACAGTGGTGAGAAAGACATCCGATGTAGATGGTAGACATTCGCACTTCAAATGGGGAGGATGGGATTCATAAAATTGTACAGCAGTTATGAAGTCCAGTTGCTCACAGGTTGGGTTTCTCCACATGAGTCAGAGAATGTCTTTAATTTGGGCCTATTTTTTTTCATCCTGAAGGCATTGACTAGTTCATTGTCTGTCTCTCATGGATCTTAAACCCTTCTTTTAGGCCCTTGGTTTGACTGAGAGAGTATTTTCTCTATCACAGGAGAGTGCCCATTTCTGCAGTCAAGTAGCCATATTAGCCTGATTCTTGCTTGTGGAAAGTGGGGATTTAGTGGATTCTATTCACTTTGAATTGTGTCTTTGCTTTTAGTACAGCATTGTGTAGCTCTCACAGTCAAAACTCTCTAGAAACTTGTGGTCTGCCTTTGAATCTCACAGGAGTTCATTCCATGTCCTCAAACCCTCATGGAGTGCTTGCTTCTTTTGAGACAGACCCATGTCTTGCTATTATTAAGATCTGAAGTAGCTCCCAAGAACTTAGTCCCCAGTTTCACACTTCTGGGAGACAATGGAACCCTTAGGAGGTGGGGTCTGTAGGAAATCTTTTGGTACCTGGGTGGCCTTTGAAGTCAGGAGAATGAGATTCTTTCCTTTCTTTCTCTTTTTCCTTCCTGATCATGAACTAATAAGCTTCCTCTGCACTGTCTCACGCCCTGTCACCACAATGGGCTGTCTTGTCACGGTTTTTAATGACCACAGACTCTGAATCTGAGCAAAAAATCGAACTTTTTTTCTTTTTAAGAGGTCTCTTAGTTACTTGTTGCAGTAATGGAAACCTGGCTGACACAGATATTCTGCTCTTCCATGGGACAGTTCCCTGAAGATTTTAAGATGTTTCTGTAACCCCTGAAAGGATCTAGTACCTACTTTTTAAAAACATAATAGTGGCCTTTCACAAATATACTTGTCTTGTTTGATTTTTATGCTAAGACTTTTTCTTCTTTGAGGGGCTCTGACTAGAAACACTAGTTGTGAAGAACAGTTTAATTTTTCTAAACCAGCACGTTTGGAGTCCTCTGTATTTCTTCTAAAAATCTGATTGAAAACTGAACAGCTTCCTGCTTAATTCTGGCAGTTCCTTATCACACACAGCTGGAAGCATCCAATGGATGCTTTCAGCATTGAGTTGGAAGAGTCTCTCAACCGACAAGCTCATTAAGTGCTGTTTCTCTTTTAAGTTTCTGTAGGCAACATTTATTTTCAATTATTTCACCACTCCATAACATGGGGCTACCCTTTTCCTAGAATGCACTAAAAGATTTTTACACCAATTGCTCCCAACCTTACTTACCAACCTATTCACTACTTCCACAGCTCCTCTCCTCTGTCATATCTCAAAGCCAATGCCACACATTTTGGAGTTTTGTTACAGTGTTAACTCCTCTTCTAGATTTGAATTGCTTTAGTAGCATCCATGGCTGGCAACAAATCATTCCAAATTTTTGTGGTTTCAAACAAGATCCATTTATTTCCTCACTCTTCTGTGGTTCAGTAATTTGGGCCAATGTAGCTTGGATGGCTTATCTCGGCTCCACACAATGTTGGCAGAGTTCAATCACACACTGGCGGTCAGTCTGTCAGTTCATCTGCAAGCTGGCTGATCAAGATGGCCTCACTCATGTTGCTTCCAGCTGGCTAGGGATCCGAGCAGAGGTGCCTTGCTTCTCATCCATGTGGCCTCTTTAGCAGAAAGTCTGTGCTTTCCGTGTGGTGGTGATGACATTCCAAGAGCCTCAGTGTGCAAGCACTTCTAAATCCAGCTTGTGTCATATTTGCCGATGTCCCCTTGACCAAGAAGAAAGTAATGTTGGGTGAACTCAAAGTAGACGTAGCTAGGGGGCTAATTCTGGCAAGGGTCCGGGGCCAGGATCCACTGGGGACCACATGGAACAATCCCATAGGCTTGATAAACTCTTTGATCTGCTCATGTTGGCTTCCAGAATCTGTTTTAGGAAATTAATTTTGGTGTTTGCTCCTGTCTTAACTCATGCCTCCCTTCTTACAGGTGTATGGGAGCATCACAGCTATGTGCTTGTCTCTCTTTAGAATGGTGTCATGAGGCCAGAGTAGTGACAGGGCAGTGGGTTGTAGAGGAAAACCTTTGATTAATGCCAGACAGACTATAATTGCAAGTGTGAACATTGCTAGTCTATTGTGTCTTCCTCCATTGTGCAAACACATTGATGGAGAGTGTTGTAGCTTCCCTTGGCTGACATGAAGCATCTTGGTGCCTGGCTTTCTACACTTTGCTACTATAAAGAGAAGTAACAATGAATTTTTATACTTTTAAGCCATGGAACCTCTGGGTTTTTTGGTTTCCACCACACAACTCAATTTAGTTTGACGGACACAGATCTTCTGCCTCTCTATGAGTGGTAAATTCTAGCTCCATCCTGAGGAATTTTTGTTGTGATTTAAGAAGCAAAAGGGAGAAGGTATAAACCACTGAGTGTTGCATGGAAAAAAATAGAAATGAGAGGAGAATAATACTGAGACACTGAGAAACCAGTTGGTGGTATTTGGGGAGGGGGCTATGTCAAGCCTTTATCCAAGCTTCCTGTATGCCAAGACGTATGAACTGTCTGGAGTGTGCCAAGATGCATAAGACACACACTCTGAAGAAAGACAAGCCTCCAGGTGAATCTGACATATTGACAACGAATCACACTAGAGAGTGTCAGGAAATACTGCACAGTGTGAATGATCTTATTTTCTTCTTGTAATTAGCTAATTGCCCCTGAGGCAATTTTCACAGGGAAATTTTATCCCTAGAGGCTGGGGTGGCAGCCTCTTTGGAGTAAGTATGTGGCCAGCAGAGCATGGTGACATCTTTGAAGGCCAGCAGTCATCTGGATTCATAGGGTCTGTGGTTTGTTTAAAAGCCAGTCTCATTACTTTATAATCACATATCAAATTCAATCCTTGCAGATGACAAGTACAGGGACAAAGGAGGACTCTTTCAAGGCCACAGTTTGCAGTCTTGAGGCAGGGACTGCAGCTGACACAAGAAACTACTTTTGAACATTCAATGCCAGCTCAGAGCCTAGGGCCTTAGCTGTCGGCTGGTATTCATGACTGAACTTGGAGTCTGACAAAGTAAAGCTACATCATAGGAAAGGATTAACCCATGAAACACTAGCTTCCACATAGAGCTGGTTCCAGAATTATGAAGGCAGATCTGCCTTAGATTGCTTGGGATCAGCCAAACTGAGGCTGTATAGGATCATTGGGAGGCCAACATGAAACAAGCATTCTTGAGGTCAGACCCAACAGAGTTATTTCTGGTGTGATTTAATTGACCAATGTGAGCCAGGTCTGGGTAGTGGGTGGAACAGATTTAACTGTAGATTTCAGTCTCTAACATGCGATAAAAAGAGAGGCTTTTTCCCCTTTAGTATTAATCTCATTTGTTCTAAGCCCCCAGCCTCATTATATTGATATTACTATATCAAGCTCAAGACAGGAAAAAAAAGCCCCAATAGACGTACTTACTCTAACAGAGTCTTAAAAATTGCCCAGCATCAGTGGGACATCTCTGGTGCTCAGTTCACAGAAACACAGCCCTCTGTGAAGCCCATGTGTTCTCTTGAGGCCCAGCCACTGTGCAAGTGTTGCCTTGGGAATTGGATATGAGTAGCAGCCCTTGGTACAGTAACCTAGTGTCATTTATCCCAGAATTGTGTCACAGGCACATACTACAGATGATGCAAAGGAAGACAAAAGTGATTTTGTAAGTCCCAAGAACATTTATGTCCCCACAGAGCCTTGTAAAGCATTCTGGTCTTCTCTAATATCTGGCTGTCATGTTGCTGTCCTAATATAAAGTTTGGTGACATCCTTTTTTCAAACAAGTCATTCTTTCTTTTCAATCTCCAAGATTGTAGACTTTAAACATAAACATACATACACACACAGACACAGACATCCCTCCCCTCCCCCTACAAGTGTCTATCCATAGGTAATGAGATAGAGATGTGGTAAAGGAAGGAGTCAGAACAGCGAAGGCAATAGATAACGTAGTCAGAAATTACCCAGGTTATAGAATTCATACAAGAGCATATGCATATGACCAACTTGGAACTAGGGATCTTTAGTTAACTGGTGTAGGCTTATAAGGGGTCCAGGTAGAGCCTAGCCTGGGGAGAGTTCAGGATCCAGGAGGGACATTTCTGGTGTTGAAAAGGTTCATAAAGCATGTTTTTCTATTCCATCATCTTTGGCAATGTTTATCCAGGACCTGCCATGTTCTAGGCAGTATATAAGATACGGAAAAGCTCAAGATAATAGCCCAGAGGAGCCACAGCATGGTGAAGGCTCAGGTGGGCAAGATGCCAAGGTTATACTGTCTGGCCTATAGTTGATTCCAGAGCCAGCTTGTGCCAGTGATGTTTATATTGTGTGAGGAGAATACTATCAGGAGATACTTCAGGCAGTTAACAATTTCTCTTCCGATCAGAGTCTCAAAACATTCCTGGTTGTGTTTCTCTAGAAGCATCTTCAAACATCACCATCGTTGTATTCAAGAGAGAATTTTGAACCCATTTCTCACTCTCTAACTTGCTGACAAAATTGTCCTCTTTTTACTCTTTGATAAGGCAAACACCATTGGTCACAGTGGTTCCAAAGAGACTAGAACTCAAATGGAGAGGCTGGACAGGAACACCAGTGCCCACAGTACAGCCAGAGGACTGCCTTGCATGGCGGCGTGGCGGCGTGGCGGCGCGGTGGCGTGGCAGACTCATGGTTTCTCAGAGATTGAAGGGCAAGGTCCTTCCTAGGTCCTCATTCTTAGAGCCCAACTTCTTTTTTTTTCTCTTCAGATTGTTTATTTATTTTCTTTTTTTCTATTTTCTTTTTTTATTCGATATTTTATTTATTTGCATTTCAGATGCCACCCTCCCTTCCCCATTCCACCCACCCATTAATCTCCTATCCCATCCCTCCTCCTCCTTATTTGCCTTTATACTATTTAAATGACTAGCAAGTATTAAGGTCAGTTCTAGGTTGAGGAACCAGCAATACAATAAATGCAACGTCTTAAGTCACAGGTGTGGGCTTAGATTCAACCACAGGTCTTTTGTTGAAATTAACTCATCAGTGAGGCTATTCTGGCTCTTGTGGATCTGGTGAGCTCAGAGGAGTGGGTCTGCCTGGTTTTCTTCTCGCCACTTGGCTTCAGTTGTTTTTCACACTCACCCATTCCGCAGTTGTAACAGTGCTATCAACTGTAATTGGTTCTAATATGATTTGTTCTTGTCAGTGTTCAGTGGTGGGACCTGCAGGTTAGACAGGGAAGCTTTCATAGGGACACGGCTTCTTTACTCAATTCCTATTTGGGCTGAATACAGAGACCAACAGCGATGATGGCTGATGGAGAGTGTGTTGCGTTAGGACTACCGTGACCTCTGGTTTGGTCACAGCACATTTTTTTGTGGCTTCTGTGAACTTGGATGTTGGAGAGTGCCTTGCATTGCGGCTCTTATACCTAGCCATTGACATCTTTTATTCCGTGCTACACAGTAGATACTTAGTAAATATTTGTAGCTCTGGAAATACCAATTATATTTATACATCAAGAAATGACCCTCTCAACTATTTTCACGAGCTCTGGCCTTGCTCGTGGAGAAATTTCTTTCTTGGGGATTATGTTTCTTGGTCCTTTTGCTGTGACAAATACCTGAGGCAAAAAGTTTAAAGGAAGAAAAATGTGACACCTTGAGACCTTCTTTCATTGTACAGTATTGCTTTAGATATCCTGTTTTGTTTTTCTATATGAAGTTGAGACTTGTTCTTTCAAGGTCTGTAAAGAGTTGTGTTGGAATCTTGATGGCAGTTGCACTGAATCCGTAGACTGCTTTTGGTAAGATGGTCAATTTCACTATGTTAATCCTACCAATCTATGAGCATGGGGGAATGTTTCCGTCTTCTGATATCTTCTTCAGTTCTGATATCTTCTTCAGTTTCCTTTTTTAGAGACTTGAGGTTCTTGTCATACAGATATTTCACTTGCTTAGTCACATCAAGATATTCTATTTTATTTGTGGCTCTTGTGAAGGGTGTTACTTCCCTAATTTTTTTCTCAGAACAGTTATGGTTTGTATGAAGTAGGGCTACTGATTTTTTTTTTGGTTACTTTTGTATTCAGGCACTTTGCTGAAGATGGTTATCAGCTGTAGGAGTTCATTGGTAGAGTTTTTGGGGTCACTTGCATACATTATCACATTATCTGTGAATAGAGATACTTTGATTTCTTCCTTTCCAATTTGTATTCCCTTGATCTCCTTTTATTGTCTTATTATTCTAACTAGAACTTTAGGTACTATATTGAAGAGATATGAAGAGAGTGGACAGCATTGCCTTGTCTCTGATTTTAATAGACGTGGTACTACAGAGAAATAGTAATAAAAACTCAATGGTATAGAAATTGATAGTTTGATCAATGGAATCAAATCAAAGACTTAGAAATAAATGCTAACACCTAAGGATACTTGATTTTTGACAAATAAGCCTAACCATATAGTAAATGTAAAGCATCTTCAACAAATCATGCTGGCCTAACTGAATATCTGCATGTATAAGAATGCAAACAGATCCATATTTATCACCCTGCAAAAACCTCAAGTCCATGTAGATCAAAGACCTCAACATAAAACCATATACACTAAATCTAATAGAAGAGAAAGTGGGGAAATAGCCTTGATCTCATTGGTACAGGAGAACACTTCCTGAATAGAACGCTAATGACTCCGGCTCTAAGATCAACAATTAATAAATGGGACCTCATGAAACTGAAAAGCTTCTGTAAGGCACTTCACATTCAGATTAAAGCAGAGATCTCTGCAAAAGATGAAGGTTTCTTCAAAGAAACACAAACAAGCAGACAAACAGCCAGGCCAACTTAAAAGCAAGCATTCTATGGAAGCTTTGAATTACAATCTCCTTTAAAATTTTTCTGGTAGACAGAGCAGAGGAGGTCTCTTCTCTCTCACAAAGGCTGCACACACACACACACACACACACATACACACACACACACACACACACACGCAGAGAGAGAGAGAGAGAGAGAGACAGAGAGAGAGAGAGAGAGAGAGAGAGAGAGAGAGAGAGAGAGAGAGACAGCTTTGACCTGACTTATCACATATACTTGAGCATCTTTCTTATGTTTAATAAAACAAAACCACGACTTGAGATTTCTTCCTCGCATCAGCCCACTCTCCGTGGGCTATTTTATTCTCTTTTACTCTGGCTTTTGCTTTTTTTTATTCTGGCTTTTGCTTTCTGAGGCCGCACTGATGCAGATACCTGATTAGTGAAGCTCTTTGCAGCTTAGATCTTGGGAGCTGAGCCCCTCAGGAAATAAGGTTCTCCCTGTGGGCAGTTCTGACAGGATCTACAGTGGAAGAAACAGGCAGAGACTCTTGACTCAAATGAGGGGATTAATTATGAATCTTGTCCAATGGGTCTACCCCGTCTAGCACTGCCACCAATAATTAAGAGCTGACAATATAGCTGTTTTCAATGAGAATTCTCACCAGGGAAATTCAAAGTTCTTTAGAAACATCACCTGAAGATCCTTCCTAACACCCTGAAGCAAAGTGTGATGAATCCACTGGATGTTTGAATGTAAAAGCACTTGAGGGAATATTTGAGAGGAGGGATGTGTTACAGGGGAAACGATGCAGGGCTTAGAGGCAGATGAAGTCTAATTTTTGAGACTCATCCCTCACAGTGTAGACAAATCATAGTGAGTAACTGACTTCAACTTTTGGATTCTTTATTTTCTTAGCTGTGGAAGTGAAAGTAATAAAATAACATTGTTTGGTCAGCATCCATTATCAATAAATACTATAATATCCATAACTTAGTGACCCTCCACTATAACCAGTGACACGTTATTATCCACATCTCATCTTAATCTACAAAGGATTCAAGTTGATGTTGTTTCTTTTGAAACACAGATACCAACATTCATATACCTGCACACATTTGTACACATGGAATTTAGAAAAAGTTCAGACCTCAGCATCAGTTAGAAAAACAATGAGGAGGGGAGGGACTGGCATTCAGAGACGTGGAAAGTATGGAGAAGCATTAATAGACGTTTCTTATCCTGAGTGCTTCTGTGACCTCATTAGTTTATGATCTATGTCAGATCACATGTGGCAGTAAGAAAATGGAACCTTAAACTATGTAGTAAGCAAGACTATCATTGGAAAGATAAAGACTGTTGGGGATGGGAATCAAAGTCAAAGTGCTGAAGAATACAGGGCATAGTTTCCAAAAGGTGAAATGGGGAGCCTGAATGTTCAGGTTAATTAGACAGACCCTCCATAGGCTGGTGGGCAAGAAGTAGCCGTGAAGGTTACACACTTGTGATTCCTAAGAGCAGCCACCATCATAGATGACAGTAGTAGGTATCATGATCTTGATGACTCACACCTGTTATCTCAGCACTCGGGAGGCTGAGGCAGAAGCAATGTGAGTTCAAGGCCAGCCTCAACTATATAGCCAAAACATTATCTAAAATACTATCAAATCAAATAAAAAAGCTTTATGTCTTCAAACTATCAGGAGGTATGGATGATTCCTGGTAGCCACAAGGATGAGGATAATGTAGAAATACCACCTAGACACAGGTGACCCAGGATGATTGCAACCCATGCCTATGTTTCAGTTCATTCTGGCTGCTATAAAAAGGTCTTAAATTCTGAATAACTTGTTGATAATATAAATTTGTTGGAGGCTTGAATGTACACAGTAGTGGCACCAATTTACTGGTAGCCTGTGTGAGTTTATTTAGTACTTCAAAATTAGCCTGTTCCTGCTGTGTCTGAAGGAGGAAGGGCAAAGTTGTCTAAACAGTTCCATTTGTGGTTTATAAGAACATCAGTCCTATTCAGGAGGGTGGAGAACTCGTGGGTGGGTCATCGCTAGAAGATTCACCTTTCTTTTTTTCTTTTCTTTTTTTTTTTAAGAAAAGCAACACATTTATAAATTGAACCCTTATTTTTCACTTCAGATACTTATTTATTTTTGTTCTACTCTTATTTTCTAAAATTAGATTACAAAATAATTAGTTTCATTAAGACCTCTCTGTGTGACTTAATGAGAGAACTAGTCCACGACTGCTACACTGAGGCCCAAAGGCAAATCCTTATTCAGGGTAGGAAAAGCTGGGCTGTCTCCAAAAGAGGGAAGAGCAACCCTACTAAATGGGGAGTTTAGGTTTTATAAAGTGCTATAAGTTGGAGAGAGGAAGGGAACCAGGATTGAGGAAGGCAACTGGGAGTGTCGTAAGCAGCGTTTTATGAGGTGGGTGCTCTGTCTGTTAGGATAGCAGGGACCTATGGTCAAGCTCTTTTTCTGAGACAAAGGGTCAACATATTTTTGAGAAGGGCAGAATGTTGGTTTCCATTTCTTCAAAGAGTCTGAGTCTCACATAGGTCATTTACCTTGGTGCCTTAGGATGACTCCATCTTGGGCCAAAGATCTAGGGCAGGCCTATGCCTTCCATACATGCCTATATTCCTATTCAGTGCCCTGTCTTGTGCTTATTTTTTCTTTCCTCAACTCCCTTTCATCTATTTTCATTACACACACTCTGAGTTCAATCCTTATTTTATCTTTTATTTAGCAGCGTGATCTCCATCTATCTTCTAGCAAATGTCATAATTTCACTCTTTATGGTTAAATAAACTCCTTTGTATATATACACCACATTTTCTTTACCCATTCATATGTTAATGGATATGAAGTTGATTCTATATCTTGACCACTGAATATTCGTTCATATGCAAGTACCTGCACAGCGCGCTGATTTAGAGCTTTTGGAGTAGCCTAGCTGGATCGTATGGTAATTCTGTTTTCAGTTTTCTGAGGATCCTCCACCCTGGTTTAGAGTGTTTACCTCTTAATGTAATTGCAGTACTGATCAAGGTTCAACATGAATTTCTGAGAGGCACACACAAACCACAGGACTGCAGGGATGATAGAGCACACTTAACTATGGCTGAAAAAACTTTGGCTCATCTGGAACCAAATTTGTCACATAAACAGAACAGAGACCTGGTGGAGACTGAGTTGAGTTATAGAAACTTAGGGGTGTTTTCCATTCTCACATTACTTTTGTGGTCTAGGGAATCTTGCTCTTCAGACATTTTCTGACATCAGCCTGTGATAGGATTGGCCATCACACTCTTTTGGGTGCTCCAGCCTGTATGCCTGGCTCTCAACATTTGAGTGTACATTTGATAACATTCGAGACATCGATCAATGTGGATTTGGGAAACTCAGAGGACAAAATGCAGACAGCTGCTTCCTCAGCTGCACCTAGATCTCTGCTTTTTATCTTAGAACCCACAAGCCCTTTGGCCTGAGCTGGTGAAAGAAGAAGGAAAGCAGGAGTCAGCTACTTTTTCTCTCTGCTTTTCCCAAGACATTCCCATATGCTGTGGTCCAAATAGAGCAGTCTAAAGGTATTATCTATAGAACAAACTTTATGCCATGATCCCTTTAGGGCTGTTCATTTAATAGTACCAGGGTTTAACTTGAGAGCCCAAATGTATTTTCTCACCTATCCTCTTGTCTCTTAGCAGCCTAGACTGAAGCTTGGGCCTCTTTTAGTTGTTGTTGTTGTTGTTGTTGTTGTTGTTGTTCTTCTTCTTCTTCTTCTTCTTCTTCTTCTTCTTCTTCTTCTTCTTCTCCTCCTCCTCCTCCCTCCCTCCCTCCCTCCCTCCCTCCCTCCCTCCC
>NW_021621022.1:9809613-9891132 GCF_004785775.1 Grammomys surdaster
CTCCCTCTCTCTCTCCCTCCCTTTATCCCCCTCCTTCTTAACCCCCTTCTCTATGTGTATTACATTAAGCAAACCTAAATTTGCCTTCATGAGAAAACCTTCATACGTATTTCTCCATATATACAATTGTAAACTAACTCAGTATAGAAACAACTGGAAAATCTATCTTAGGATCTTGCTTCTGTTGTGGTCACCCCACAGGCTTGGACAGACCAGATTCAAATAGGCTTTTGAGCTGCCCCTGTGCCTCACTACCATTTTCTGTCTACAAATGCTATCCCCCCACATGACAGCCCTGGAGCCCCTGTGAGGAGTCATGATCTATTCCAGCATATGCACAGGTAGGTGATGGATGTCCAAATTCTGGTTATGGAGTATCACAGCAGCAATTTTGGCAAGGAAAGATGTCAAGGCAGGTGTTAACAGCTGTGCACAAAGACAGTAAAAGCCCAATGAGAAATAGCAGTATTTCCCAAATCATATTGTATAATATATGTATATATGTTTGAAAAGATGTCCAATATAATTTTTTTTTACTGTTAGTTGTTTGTTTGTGTGTGTGTGTGTGTGTGTGTGTGTGTATACATGTTTCTGCCATAGATCATGAATGGTGGTCAGAGAGCAACTTGAGAAAATTGGTTCTCTCCTTGCATTGTGTTTAATCACTGGGTTTGAACTCAGGTCATCAGGCTTGATGGCAGCTACTTTTACATGCTGAGCACATCAAGAAAGATTTGAGGAGTTCTACATCCTAAGCATTTCCTCTTGGCTGTTCACAGCAGCCTGAAGTCCTGGGAAACGACGTGTAAGGAAACAATCTCAATTTTATCCAGCTTAGCTGTTTTCTATCCACTCTGGCCATCCTACTCTTGTGGCAAAGCTTTAAGGACAAGTTAGCATGAGCTCCAGGAGAGAGGTGAGCAGACACAGGTTCCATGAGAGACTGGTATCCTGAGTTCAATCCTTCAACCCGCAGGTACTAAAGAGTTTTACATCCACTTGACACAAACTGTAGTCATTTGGGAAGAGGTAACTTCAACTGAGAAAATGCCCTCTTCCATCCTCAGATGAGCCTGTGTACATACCTGTGGTATGCTTTTAAAATTGATGATTAATGTGGTAGAGCTAACCCTAACCCTAATCATGAGAGTGGTGCCACCCCTGGGCTGGTGATCCTGGGTACTGTAAGAATGCCATGAGGACCAAGCCTGTAAGCACCACTCCTCTACAGTCTCTGCTTCAGTTCCTGCTTCCATATTCCTGCCCTGAGTTTTTGCCTGTCTTTCCTCAGTGATGGATTAAGCTATGTGAAATAAACCCTTTCCTCCCCAGCTGCTTTTAGTTGTGATGTTTAATCACAGTAGTAGATACCCTAAAGCAGACATTACGTAGAGGTGGAAGGAGAGAATCAACTCTACAAAGTTGTTCTTTGTCCACCAGACACATGCATACTCACATGTATACACACAATAATGATAAATGAAAGATTTGAAACAATGAAACACTTAACAGTGTCCACTGCTGAGATCTATATAGCATTGGGATTGGCCTGACCAGAGGAACTAGGAATAAACCACAGACACACATACAGAACAAGCTGGGATTGATAGACTGGAGAACTCAGCCCTTAAAGGCTAGACTCACAATCAAAATGTCAGGAAACGTTGGAATAGGTGTGTTGTGTGCTCTGATGGAGATGTACCAGCAGTAGCTTGGGAAATCAACACATTGATTATACACAGCATGAGCTTGAAGGCAGGATAGCTGATCTCAGTAGGGGTTTCCTTGGGGAACAGTCTCAGGCTGCAGTCATCCTGGAGGAGGAAGCTATGGATGATGCTTTCTGCACACAGTGTCGATATCTGTTCTGGGACCAGGGGGAAGGCCTTGCTATTCCCCTGGATCTGGGGCATCAGGATCCTTGATGTGAGCATGCCCATACCAGTGATATAGATTCAATGAGAACGTCATCTGCTCCCCAGTTTGCTTCCTGAGCTCCTGTTTTAGTCCATCTCATGTCTTTCCAGGGTCCTCGGGCTGAAGGACACTGAGGAACCCTTCACTTTTAAAGGATGACTTTTCTCTTTGACTTTGTGTTAGTTTCTTATGGCTGCCATAATCAAATGATATAAACTGTAAGGCTTCAAATAACAGATGTGTGTTCTCTCATGTTATAGAAGCCAGAGTCCCAAATCAAGGTGCCAGCAGGGCCAGCCAGCCCTTCTCAAAGCATCACCCTAATCTCAGTCTTTGTTGCCACATGTATAACTACTGGGTGCTAGAATTTTAATATAACCTTCTTGGAGACAGAAATTAGCCTCTAAGTGACTTTTTTTTCTTTACCTACTTGTGTGTATATGTGTGCATATGTGTGTGTGTGTGTGTGTGTGTGGTGTTTGTGTGTGTATATGCATATAAATATTTTTGCATGTTTGTAGATACATGTGTATGGGGGTTTCTATATACCTTTGCACTTATTCCTATAGATGTCAACATACAGGGGCCTTAGGTTCATGTTAAGAATCATTCTCCATCCCCTTTTTACCCTATTCAAATGAAGAAGCTTTTTTCAGCCATGTCCAGGGTTCACCAATATGGCTAGTCTTGCTAGCCAGCTTGCTCTGGGGGTCCTCTGCTTCCACATTCTGAGGCTGAAATTGCAGCTGGACATCATACCCTCTCGGAATTTGTGTGGGTTCTAGAAATCCAAAGTCTTCCTACTTGATCAGGAACTGCTTAACCACTGAGCCATCTCCCCAGCCCCTAGGAGACATTCTTATTTTTTAATAGAATCCTTGGAACACATTTTGAGAATGTGCTGGCCACTAGAATTTGAAATTTTGAGTTATGTAGCTTCCTGGTAAAACCACCAAGATGAATTATTTAAACACTCTAGCCCTTGATAACAAGTCAAACTGCGATGTAGAATTGTTGGGGTAACAACATGAAGGATGTTTCCCTGCACAGATGATTTTGGTTTTAAAGCAGCTGATCTGAAGCCATTCTTTCTTCCTTGAATGGGCTGCCAGACAGATTGTCTGTTACAACTACACTTCCTTAGATAATGAACAGCTATCATCAGTAGAGAAGGACACATGTCTTTCAGCGGTTTCCCTGTTACCTTCATGTTGCCAGTACATTCAAAATATGGCCTGGATAGATAGACCCTCCCAAAATGCATCTCTCTCTCTCTCTCTCTCTCTCTCTCTCTCTCTCTCTCTCTCTCTCTCATTTTTTTGAGAATTTCATATTTTAAAACCATGTTTACATGTTTCCACTTCCTCCCCAACCTCTCCTATCCCCCATTCCTCTCAAATTCATGACCACTTTTTTATTTACACACACATACACACACACACACACACACACACACACAAATAAATAGATTGTTGTGTCCATTTGGTATTGCTTTATGTGTATGTGATGTGTATGTGTTTAGGGATGAATGCTTGGTTGGATAACTTATCAGGGATCTGGTCTCTGGAGAAGGCTGATTCTCCTTCTATTAGTAGCCAATAGTTGCCTGTAGGTCCTCACTAAAGGGTAGAGCCTTGGGAGATTTCCCTTAAGGACATTGACAGGTTAATTGATGCTGACCTAGAGCACATTTTGTTTAGGCTCTCACATTATTGGAATTTCATGGGTGCAGTTCCCTTGTCATGTATAGAAGGTTCTAGATGACAGAGGAGAACATGTCTTTCTGATTCCTCTAATATGTCTTAGATTTAGGATGTGTGTTGTAGATGTATCTATTGGGGCTGGATACCCTATGGTCAGTTGCTCTCCCCATTTTGACCAGTTGTGGAGGTCTGTAATGATCTCTGCCAAGGTGGATCTCTTTTATATAGCCCATGAAAATGTCAGCTAAACTTCTCCAGGTAACATTAAATGGTGGTTTGTATAATCAAGTGTGGCCTAGTGGAAAGCACTAGCATTAAAACCAAGGCTGTTACTCTAAATACCTGTATATTCTCTCCATATTTCTACTACACTTCTATGAAAACAATAATGATATCTGTGTTTCAAGAGTAAGTAAAATGGGGTAGGTCATAGTGTTCATAAATTATAAGTCTGGGAAAGAACAGAATCCTTACAGAGGGTGGAAAGGACCAGCTTTAATGTTAGTATAGCTATTATTGTTGAGGAGCTTTATGCTGATAATAAGTGTTGGCTTTGGACAACATTACCAAGTCAAGTTTGTGGCTGTCTGCCTGCCCACTTCCTATTCTGTGACATTTTTCTCCTTAAGTCTTACCTGCCCTTGCTAAATGCAGCTCTGCGGTTGACCTGCTGATGTGAGTTGGTGTGGTTCTGGCTATATAAAATGGAACTGCTGATTTTAACAGCCCTGTTATTAGGGGCAGAGGAGGCTCTGCTTAGAAAACAGAAGGAAGCAAGCCCTTCCTGTAATCAGAAGACAAGCCTTTGGCAGGGGCTGTAGAAAAGGGGAGGTGTAAGACAATGCCCGTTTTGCCCTTGGAAGGAGTTCTTTTGGAGTCTGGTCCCCAAGAATCTGTCTGGAGTTTAGAGGATGAGTCTTAGTGGAACTGGAGTCCCAAGACCTTGTAAGGAATATGGAATTTGAGGGTAGCCGCAGCAGCAAGTGATTGGAGTTCATGTGCTAGAGACCTGCTGGAGAGGGATAGAAAAAGTAAGAGTGGGTGAAGGGGATTATTTAAAAATAAAACAAATATTGAGAACATCTTAAAGGTAACTCATATCCAAAACAGCTCCTGAAGAATGACTCTCTATGCCTGCTAGGCTTTTCTTTTGGATTGAGACTCCTTGGTGTTAGGATTTCCCTACTGAGGGGCTGGAGAGATGGCAGAGCATTGACTGCTTTTCCAGAGGTCCTGAGTTCAATTCCCACCAACCACATGGTGGTTCACAACCATCTGTAATGGGATCAGATGCCCTCTTCTGATGTGTCTGAAGACAGGGACAGTGTACTCATATGTATAAAATAAATAAATCTTAAAAAAGGAAAGCTATCCCTACTGAAAGGAAAACATCTATGAAAGTAGATGATGAGGTCACATTTTAACTGTGTGACTATGAATAATATTTGGGTATAGATTTATTGATTGGCTCAAGAACTGTAGGACTTGATGACTATCCTTTGCTTATAGTGGCTAGCTAATACAAATTCCTTATCAGGTATCTGTCATTGAATCACAGGTAGCTTAAAGGGCTACAGACCTATTGTGCTATGAGGGAGAAGATGGGGAATGGAGGAAGGAGGAAGGGGTGTATCAGGATAGGAGCGCTACTCAGAAGCTTTATAATTTGGGGAAAAGAGAGCTACAAGGATCTACAAAGAGAAGACAGTGTAGTATTAAGGGTATGAAGACAGAAAGATCTGAATTAATGTTCTCATTCTACCATTGAGCATCAGATGATATGCAGGCCAAATCGATCTACTTCTCTGATCCTTGATTTTGTCCACTACAAGATGGGATGTTGATGCAGTGATACTGTACTGGACAGCTGCTTCAGTATACAGCTATACTGGATGCACAGTTGCTGTATCAATGAGAAAAGAAGGGTCTGGGGAATGTATCTTCTTTGGTAGAGTGCTTGCCTAGCATACATGATGCCCTGAGTTTGACCTTTAGTACTTTTGAACTTAAAGACAATGTCCAATAACCAGGGCATACTGAGGATCATGCAGAAGTTCTCCTCTCAGTCTGCACTGCCTCTTCTATAAGTGGCAGGGAGCTCCAGTCATGGCAAGTGAAGACAAAGACTTGTCTGCTTAGATTATAGTCTGCCAGTGCAGTGAGTTATGAGCCTTTACTGAGTCAAGAAATTCCCTTTCTTTATAGGACCTTCAAGGAAGAAGTTTCTGACTCAACAGGACTGGTGTGCAAACCTCCACATATGACGCTTGGGAGATGGTAGAGGGAAGAATATCAGAAATTCAAAGAAATATTTAGCCACATAAGGAGTTAGAGGCCAGTCTAGGTTACAAAAAACTGTCTCAAAAAGTGAAAGGGAAAGGCTGGTCATTACTAGATTATTAGTGTTTTCGTTTAAGGAAGAACACACTCAGAGCTATGACAATTGATTTTATGCTTGCTGTCAGTGAGACACAATGGGCTGGGTATACTTGCATCTTGCTTTAAGTCACATAGGAAGTATTAATTTACTACGAATTGAGAATCTATTTTAGTCTGATATCTGACAAAAAGGGAGTGTTCCTTCCAAACATGTACTTGAAAATATCATCCTGAGTGAGGTAACCCAGTCACAGAAGAACATACACATGGTATTCACTCACTGATAAGTGGATATTAGCCCAAAATCTCAGAATACCCAAGATACAATTCACAGACCATATGAAGCTCAAGAAGAAGAAAGATCAAAGTGTGAATGTTTCAGTGCTTCTTAGAAGGGGGAGCAAAATACTCACAGGAGGAACTATGGAGACAAAGTGTGGAGCAGAACTGAAGGAAAGACCATTCAGAGACTGCCCCACCTGCTGACAGGAGCCTGATATGGCTATCTCCTGGGAGGCTCTTCCAGAACCTGACAAATACAGAGCTGGATGTTCGCAGCCAACCATTAGACTGAGCATGGGGTCCCAGATGGAGGAGTTGGAGAAAGGACTGAAGGAGCTGAAGGGGTTTGCAGCCCCGTGGGGTGAGCAACGGTGTTAACCTGCCAGACCCCAAAGCTCTCCAGGGGACTGGACCACCAACCAACGAGTATGCATGGAGGGACCCATGGCTCTGGCTGTGTTTGTGGCAGAGGATAGCCTTGCTGGACATCAGTGGGAGGAGTGGCCACTCCTCTTGTGAGTATTTGATGCCCCAGTGTAGGGGAAGGCCAGGGCAGGAAGGCAGGAGTGGGTGGGTGGGTGGGTGGGGGAGCACCCTCATAGAGACAGGGGTAGTGGGAGTAGGATAGGGGGTTTCTGGAGGAGAGACCTGGAGAGGGGATAACATCTGAAATGTAAATAAAGAAAATATCTAATAAAAAAAAAGAGAAAAATAAAGACCCACCATTAATTAAATAAAAAAAAATCCCCCATCTTGTCGATGTGGACAAAGGAGGCTTCCCTTAGCTCAGATAGACCTCCCTCTGTAAAAATGGGGCTCCGGCATCAAATGGCTTGTCCCAGTAAGATGGAGCAGGCAGCCAGCAGTAGGGAGGAGCTCAGATGATGATAGCTCACTACTTTGGTGAAGGTACTCTGGCAAACACGATGGCCAGCGCCAACCTGTTGAATCAGAAACTGGTTCCGTAAAGATCCTACAAAGAAAGGGAATCCCTTGGCTCTGAGCTAAGGCTCATGGCCCTCTGTATTGGCAGACTAGAATCTAAGCAGAGAAGACTTTGTCTTCACTTGCCATGGCTGGGGCTTCCGGTCACTTATGGAGGAGACTGTGCTGACTGGTAGCCTGAACTTCTTCATGATCCGCAGTGTGCACTGGGCATTGGACATCCTTTATAAGCTCAATATTCTCGCAGACATTTGCTTTTGAACAATCTATTTGCTATTCATAAAACTGTCAGTGATGGTGCTGCAAATGTATTTTCTATGGGAACTTAACTTGGTATTTAGAATCAAGGTTCTGGTTGCACTAGTAAGAACTAGACCAGGGGAAGAGCTTCCCTTAAAGTGTGTCATCATAGATGGGTAGCCATTTATCAGATCAAGAATGAATCACAAACGGTTAGAAACACGTGAAGAAATATATAGCAACTCCAGTGAGGAGCTAAGGAAGGTCTTGTGAAGTATGACAGTTGATACAGGACAACAGGAATGCATGACTTTGTGGTTTGAATGTCCCTGCTGAGTCCATGTAGAAATTTAATCTTCATTCAGAGGTTCATGAAGTGACCAAATTGGTGGAACTTTTAAAATGTGGTTTGATCAAAAAAATTCGTTCTCATTTCATCCACTCATAAGAGGATAGTGGGTTATCTTCAGAGGAAGACCATTATAAAACATGGTAGGGCAGTATCTCTTGGAAGTACCCTTCTTGCCATATACCACTTTGGTACTGAAAATCCCAACCAGCAAAAAGGCTTTATTGGCTGTGATATTTTATCCTTGAACTTCCCACACCCAGAAACTGTCAATGTGGTGAATGTTTGTCTTTACTCACAGTTACTCAGGCTGCGGTATTCAGTTACTGTAACAGATGGTTGACGGAGACAGGATATTTGGAAACATATATCTTGAGGAGCAAGGAGATAGTGACTCAGGCCAAATGGGGTAATGGGGCAGTGATGAAGCCTGGGAGAAATGAAAGGGAGGGCATGGGGAAACCACCTATGGGTGGCTCTACTGGGGCAGAGCAGGGGCTGAGTGGTGGGATTCATCCAGAAATGTGGGACTTACAGCATCAGGACTCTGGGTACAGAGATCCATGGGCTACATGACTTGGTCAGTGGTCTTAGCTGACCTAAACATGTCCTTTGTTTGTCTTCTTATCCCTACTACCTGGAGCTCCTTTTCCCACACATTTTCTGCTTTTCTTGGAAAATGAAGCTGGTATTTTCTGGAGTTGCTACAGGAAGCTCTTTAAATGAAAGTCCTAAGTACAAGTCTACACCTCATCCAAAATACTTATAAGCAGAAGTGCTTTATAGTTCATATTTTTTCTTGTTTTGAAACATTTGCATGTCCATAATGAGATATCTTGGGAATGAAATACAAATTTAAACTTAAAATTCATTCATATTTTCACATATTCTTTCTATGTATGACCTAAAAGGTCATTTATATTGTATTTATAATGATTTTATGCATGAGGCAGTGTGTGTGTACGCTGACCCATCTTTCTGTTTGTGTTGTTATGTTGACACTGGAAGTGCCTTCATATTTATAGCATTTCACATTTCTGATTTTCATGGGAGGGATGGTCAACCTGTGTTACCCTTTTCCCTAAGCAGAGGGAGGAAAGCTTAATCTTTAGCAAGGGTGGCACTGGGAACATAGGACTAACCCTGTTGATGTCATTCACTGCTTGTGTCACTAATCTACCTCTCTGAGTCATCACCTGGTAAGAAAGGTGGTTAGATGGGGCATGTGAGAAGCATCTCAGTGCTGGAAGTTAGAGCATCTGTGTCCTGTGATGCCTGTACCATGGACAGCTCTCTTCCCACCCCTACCTGCTCTTGGGGGTTGGGGGCGAGTTGGCACAGAGTCTATGACACAGACTCCAGGAGCAGTTGAGAAATGCTGCAGCAAGCTCATCTGAGCACTGCTGCAAGCTCCTTTAAGACCCTCCACCCATGCCCTCATTGATTCCAAGAAAGTATCTATTCTAAACAGCAGTTCCTGATTGGCTGACATTATTTACACCAGCAATCCTTGTTCTCTCAGGCAGTCCTCAGTTAGGTCCTCCCGCAGGAGATGCTTTTGCAGCTGCATGGCCCCCAGCATTTACAGAGAGTCAGCCCTGCTGTTCCTGCGATAGTCCTGCTTACCTGGAGTTGAAGTAACAGGCCTACAGTAATTTGTATGTTTAACACCCCCCCCCCGGAAAACTCAAATAGAGTCTTAACCAACTGAACTTCCTTATTTGTTTATTTAGTGTGGGTGCACATGAATGTGTGCACATTCCATCGTATGCATGTGGAGGTCAGAGGACAGCTTTCATGGGTCAATTCTCTCCTTCCACTGTGAGCGTTTATGGGACCAGAACTCAGTCATCAGGCCTGATGGCAGGTGCTTTTACCCCCGAGCTGTCTTACGAGCTCTGAGATGGCATTTTTGTGGCCAGAATAAGACTTGTGATGGTTAATCCAAATGTCAAATATTTAGGATTTAGAATCGACAAGGGAAACAAACTACTGAACATAACTGTGTGGAATCTCTAAATGAAGTTAGTTGAAGTGAGAAAGACAGTCCTAAGTGAAAGTGGCGTTATCCCTTGGGCTAGGGTCCTGATTGTATGACAAGTGTAAGATAAGTCCCTGTATTCATCTCTTTCTTTCTGATCCTGACTGTGTATGCAGTGTGGCATGTGACCAGCTACCTTCAGTTCCAGCCCCCATCACATGAACTGTTCCCTTAAACCGTGAGTTAAAATAAACCCTCCTTCCAGTTGCTTTTGTCCATTATTTTGCTGCAGAGACAGGATAATTAACTAGCGCAAGGCTATAAAAAGCAACTGAGCGGGTTGCACGCAACCACCTAGATGGCTTGATGTTGTTTTGGCCCCACATGTGTAATGGAAGGTTTGGAGAAGAAACATCTCCAAAAAACTCCAGGCAGAGAGATGAAGGAGCTGGTACAAAGACGGGAAAGTGCCAAGACTGTGTATGCATGCTTTTGGAGCCAAGGATCAGAGCACAGCTAGCTGTGTTGGTCTGACCTCTGAATGTGTATACTTTGGGGCCGACGGCATCTTGAAAGAGGGTGAGTCAGCCTCTCTGCTTTTTATTTTCCCAATGAAAAATTTCCTTAAAGAAATTCTAGTGGCGGAAATGATGGCATAATTGCACCCCTGCTCTGCTGCCGCACTGTTTTCCAGCTGCGCTGACTATTTATTCCCCCCTCAGGACCTGCTTGCTTCCCAAGAGGAGAGGGTGTTTAATAACAAGGTTGCTGAGAAAGGTCATTGCCAGGGAACAGAGTCACGCAGTCCACATTGACATAGCCTCTGGGTGTCCCCATCCCCAACGGAGGGATAGATAGGGGGTAACTCTTCTCACTAGCTCACACCTCAGTTCCAGCCTTTGGCTCCTGCCCTCGATTTATCTCTTCTCCACAGCCACCATTGTTAACTGTCATGGCTAAGTCAATGTCTCTGGGAGAAAAAAAAAATCTGCTCCCTGGCATTCTCGGTTGGCTGTGTGACAAGTCAAGGTTACCTTGAAAAGAATGCAGAGGGGTGGGGAATCTATCCATCTAGCAAGATGTGAGTCACCAATGTGATATCATCTGAATCACAACCTGATTCCATTAGTCTTGACTGCGGAAGGACATTAAACACTAGGAGAGAACAAAATGCACCCAGTTTACTACGCATGCGCACCCTGCACCAGAATGCACCAGATGAGTGTACTCAGACATACAGACACAGAGCCCCGGATGCACAGCCATTGGTCTCCTGTGCCTGGGAAGCAGGTATAGTTCCATTGGGCTTGGAGCAAGTAAATGTAGGCAGAGAGAGAGAGAGAGAGAGAGAGAGAGAGAGAGAGAGAGAGAGAGAACGCTGCCTTTGGTAATGTTAATGAGGGTAACCTGTAACCTTCAGGCAGCATGGGATCATGGGAAAGGGAAATCTTGGCCTTCCTCTCTGCAGAAAGCATGGCAGGGCTTACAGAATGAGGCTTAATCACCCTTCACTCTGTCCTTACTGGATGTACCTCATGCAGGTAGAGCCTGGCTTCCTGCACACGTGGCCCCTGGATGCTTTTCTTCAAATTAAAACACAACTCACTTCTAGCTATGGTGTTTGGAAGCCAGGCATGGAGGCCACTGTGAAAGCTGAAAGTTGGACTCCTTCATGTTATCAGGCTTCTTCCCGTATGAAGACAGCAAGTGTCCGCCTGCTTCACTGTACGTCTGTAGGGAATTCTATATTTTGTTTTCTTGATCAAATGATGAGATTGTTGGCAGAGACTATGGGAGCAGCTGGCATTATAGCCAAAACAGAACCTTAGGGATTCTGCAGTCCTCAGTGTCTTCCTCTAAAATGGGTTTAAGAAAATCTACTCAACCTATCAAGTTGTCATACATGACTGTGCAGACTGGGCACCGACCAACGTAACAATCCTGAGGAAATAGAACCCTTGGAGTAGAAGGAATCATAAGCTAAATTTTCGTTTACAGGCTACCGTTCCTTACTTCTGCTAATTTTTTCCTGGGATGCATTCTCTGTTCAGCTAGGCTTGTGGTATAAATGTTCATTTCTGGTCAAATCCTTCCTCTTTCTTAGTTGATAAACATTGACCCCCCCCCATCAGGCCAACCTCCTCCCACCTCTGAAACCAGAAGTTCTCAAGAGAAAAGTAGGAGTAGAGGAATCTTCAGCGCTTGCTTGTGGGCTTTGTTGTAACTGTAGTTCATGTCTGAGCAAAGCTCATATGTGAAAGGAGTTTAGGGGAAGCAGTTCGCTAGGCAGGAAAGGGAATTTTATTCTAGGATGGAGAATATATTTGTTACATACCTGTTACTGTGAAAGAACAGCAAAAGCAACAGACAAAAACATTTATCTAGGCCTGTGGTTCCAGGTGGATAAGACACCATCGTAGAAGGGGGTGCATAGCTGCAGTCAGCATGGTGGTAGGGGCAGGATGCTGGGATCACACCTTAATCACAGCAAACTAGAAGCAATGTGACACCATAAACTCTCAAAGCCTACCTCTAATCACGTACTTCCTTCAACAAAGCTATGCCCGTTAAAAGTTCCAAAAAATCTCCAGATAGTACCATCAGCTGGGGACCTAGTGTTAAAATTCAAGGGGGTCACTTTTTATTCAAGCTACCACAGAGAGAATTGAGCAGACACAAGGAAGAGTGAGCCCAACTGCATGTCTCTCTACTCCATGGGGAAGAATGAGCGTATCTACATGTCTGTCTACCCCATGCGTCAGCTATAGGTTGTACTCTTGCAACACAGCATCGTTTGTACTTGACAAAGATGCTGGGAAGTGAGGACAGATGACATTCTTGATGCTCATTTCAGCCAGGACTTTTCAACATACTCCTCAGTAACTCTGAGGGTGTTCTCTTCTCCACCATTCTGAAGCTATCATGAGCAATGAAACTCTGGGCTTACTTCCTGTGACTTGTACAGAAGGATGCTCACCAGGAAAAGCAAATACACTGGACTCAGAAACAGCAGAGTTAAGAGAGTCCTTATCTATTGGATTGAGTCCAGGCAGAACACGTGTGGTATTTAGCACAGTAGATTGGAATTCTTTCTCTAGGCATAGGTGAATACTCTGAGCATGGTCAGCCTTGGTGAAGAATTTCCCCATGCCCTCCCACAAAGACATACAACCAAATTACCCCTGAACATTAGAAAAAAAAAAAATCTCCAGGACCCAGTCTCAGAAACTCAGCTTCAACAAAACTGTATCTTACTCTTTTGTTTTAAAAAGTAAACATTTAGTAGCTTCAGATTTGCAGAAAACCCACAAAACAACGTGTAATTTAAATCCATTTTAAACTGTGAAGAATAAAGCACATGCAGCTAAGTGCCCCAAATGGAAAGGACAGCTCAGCGCTCAGCAATTTATCACAGAGCAAACACCTGAGCCATTCAGGAACAGAGCCAGTGGTTCTGCTTTCCCCTCCAACTAGCAGCCACACCAGGTAAGCGATATCCCCAACTTACATTGTATATTCTCTCCAAATGTTTGATTTAATTTTTACCAGTGTTTGAACCTGATAGAAATTGTGTCATCTCTTCATTGCTGGGACAAAGTAACCTAAGAGAAATCAAATTAAAATTGGAAATGCTTGTTTTGGCTCATGAGTCTGGAGCTTTCCAGCTTACCTCCCTTGGCCCAGTTGTGTCAAGAGGGGATACAACAGAGGAAGCATGTGACAATGTAAAGCTTTTCACCATCAGGTGGTCAGAAAAATGGTAGAGGAAAAAAATGGAAAGTCTATAATAATAGAGATCTCATCATTCCCCTGAAGGGCATGGCCCTGTTGACACAGCTTACTTCTACTAGGTCCTCTCTTCCTACAAGTTCTAGAACCTCACATAGAGTCATCATAATGGAACTGAGACATGGTGGAGCCTTTAAGAGGGCAGGTCCTAGTGGAAGTTTACTAGGTCATATGGTCACCATAACCTTATGGAAGGACTAATACAGTTATCACGGAAAAGGGTGGATCTCTTGAGATCTATTTGGTATAAGGTGAGCTCACTCATGTGTTCAGCCCATTATGCATGTGACCGTCTCCCTTTCTCCTTCTCCATCATGTTAGTCAGCTATAATAGGTACCATAACGTTTAGACTTCCCAGCCACTAGAATCATGAAACAAATAAATGTCTCTTTGAAATACATCCTGCAGCTTCAGGTATTCTGTTATAATTGATGGACATTTTGGTGGTCTGCAGCTTGGGGTGGCTGAGAAGGCTATTTTTGAGAATGTTTTAAAAACTTGTCCCCTGGTCCACCTGGGAGTATAATCTTAGCTCTGTAAATGTCCAGTTTTATTTAATTACCCAAATTTCTTTTTTTCCCAGTGGGGCATTAATTTATACTTTTGCAAAAATCTCTTTTTCTAGAGCATCTC
The DNA here is from genome assembly GCF_004785775.1 of Grammomys surdaster. Taxonomy (NCBI): domain Eukaryota; kingdom Metazoa; phylum Chordata; class Mammalia; order Rodentia; family Muridae; genus Grammomys; species Grammomys surdaster. The sequence goes on from NW_021621022.1 coordinate 9,823,833, forward strand.
AGATAGTTTTGAAGTAGAATCAAGCTTGGAATTACTGCTTGATTTCTCAAAAAGGGTGGGTTTCTGTCTTTATATGACAAAGAAGTTTCTAATGATCCAAACTGCTTAAAGAATACTCCATCATGTGGTGCACATCCTGTCTCACGAGTGACCAAACTGATGTTATACAACTCTGCCCTATCATCTCTATGAAGAGTGCTTGGACTTGGCAGAAAGTCATCTCAGGTGATAGAGAAACTTGTCTTCAGCTGAATGAGCCGCTGATTCCATCCCTTTCATGGCTATGTTTGGATGGCTACGTGCTGGGCAGTAAAAATTATTCCTAGTTAGGCAGCAGAGGAGAGAGAGACAGAGAGAAAGAGAAGTGATGCCAGAGGCTCAGATTAAACACAAATTGGATCGTTAGTCCCTGAATAATTGAGTTAGTTGTCCCGATGATCAATGAATCTCCCCACACTTTCTCCAAACCCACTGTTCCCACTTGAGCTTTTGGGATAATGGGAATCATGGCTTCTTCAGTGTCACCCTCTGCAGACATTTACACCCCTTGTTTCTGTTTTAATGGCTTTATTGGATATGTGCCTATTACAATAACAGTCTTAAATCATTTTGGGAAGCAGGTGTGGAGTGAGTCTTGACACTGTAAAAATGTCCCCCCTTCAGTGTTGCCCAGCAATACATTTTCATCTGTCTTTGAATTATCTCTCTTCACCTGTTTCTCCTGGCTGCTCCCCACCTGGAATTCCCTTCCATCCTTCAGGGGTTTGGCAATGATAAGATTACTCCAGGTCATGAGAGGACTAAGCCTGCTGCCCAGACACTTGAAAGGCTACCCTTTGGGATAAAACAGCTTCCTTTTAACTCACTTGCAAGCTGATTGTTTCTGCTAAGAATGCTGTTATGGGATTTGTGGAGAAAGATCTTAAATCTCACTGAGAATATTAGAGCTATGAGATTTCAAGGGGGTGAAATGAGACATGGGCAGTTATGATAACCTGAGCTTATGCAGGGCACTCTACCAGTAAGCTCTGAACATTCTGCTCTGACTCTCCATGTGACTCATGGATGATATGAACAATGCCCAGGGAACCAACAATCGGCATCCCAAACAACATGTGAATGTAGCTACTTAAGTTAGGCTGTGTTCTCTACAGAAAAGGAACCAATAAAATATGTATACGCATTATAAAAGTTATTCACCCAGGGGTTTGGCTTATGTGAAAGGGGGTAGTTAAGCCACCACTGAGCATCTCTACGTGTTAGAGAGGCAGGGGTTCAAGTTCCCCATGTAGAAAGTCAGATGCTTCAGCACCCAAATGTAGCACGGAAAACCTAAAAAATGCTCTCTGAACAGCTGCTGACGTTAGGCCCATACTGAAGGGCCTGGAGACTGGAGTCTGGTATTGGCAGCAGTGGATGTGATCAATCAGGACAAAATGGCACCTCAAAGGCTCACGTGATGTCATTCTCTGATTTCTCTTCTTCTAGTCAGGAAATTTGCCCGGTAAAAAATGCTGTTTTCATTTAGGGGACTATTTTACCTCCAGTCAGTGCCCACAACACCAGTCCTCTCTGGAAACACCCTTGCATACACACAGGCGTGTCTCATCAGTCCTAAGCATCTCTGGATCCAGTTAAGTGGACAGCTAAGACAAACCATCATGCTACACTGGACCAACAGGGAAGTGAAATTATGGTGCTTCTAAGTCATGGCCTCTATCACTCCTGCTTTATGAGGTATGAACTATGGAATGAGTGAGACTTTATTCCTTTGTCCACACCATTTCCAGGGAAGGGTGGGGGAGGGAGTTGGAAGGGTTCATTGTTTCATAAGTGAAAACTCTAGATGACTCCATGGATCGTATGGGGAAGCCCAGATCTCTACTGTCTATGTGTATTGAGACATTGTCTCATCCTCTTGTCCAGGTTGGTCTGGAACTCATTAGGTAGCCCAGGCTACTCTTAAATTCCCAACAAGGCCTTTGCTTTGATCCTTTGAGTACTGGGATTAAAGGTGTGAGCAACCTGACTGTCTGGAGCTCATTTCCAATGTCTTTTACTTTAAAACTCCCTTAGAAGGAAGCAGAGAGAAAGAGTGAGAAGAAACTTGCGAAGGTGACAAGGTTAGCCCTAGGATTCAGGTGCTCCCATGTGTCTTTAGTCTATCAGTTTTCTTTAAAAATATTTATTTTATTAGTGTGAGTGTTTTTCTTACATGTATGTATGTGCACCACATGGGGACCTGAACCTCACCGGAAGAAGGCATTGGATCCCTTGGATCTGGGCTACAGATGACTGTGGGCCATTATGTGCATGCTAGGAGTTGAACCCGGCTCCTTTGAGAAAGCCACAGTGTTCTTAACCACTGAGACATCTCACCAGCCCAGCCACCTACTTTCTTGATCCTTGGCTTCCTTAAAACTTCAGGAACAAAGACAACCAAAGAGGTATGTCTGAAGTACATCCTCTATCCCCAGAGACATGCTAGGATTAATTAGCTGGTACCCACAGGATGTTCTGAAAATGAGAAATGCCCTGGATTATTATCCATCAAACGTCACATACAAATATGCTCATGTTCCCATTATGGATGTATGTGTTGCAAAGTTGCTCAACCGAGCGCGACCCGTTGGGTGGTTTTAATTACAAATATCAATAAAATTGGTTGATATTTATGGGCACAGACCCTTCAGATCAGGGGAAAGGAAGCTAATTGTGGAAGACAGTGCTGTGATTGAATCCGAGGGAGGCACAGGCTCCCGCTAGCTGGGTGCCATGCTGAGATATCGCTAGTCTCTCTGTGTTAATTAAATGTGATGAAATGAATATTTACTTGTATAAAAAGTCAGTACTTTCAACTGGGTAGTGCTCAAGCTAGGGACAAGGGATGGTCCTATCTGAAGGTGGATTAGGGACAGTCCATCAAAGGCCTGTTCCTTAGGGAAAAGCAAACACCAGTAGAGAGGGTGCCATAAAACAGTAGCAGTCCAGCCTAAGAAAAGTAACTTTACTACCAATGCTGTGGCAGTTTTGGCACCTCACTGGGTTAGTCTCCTGACTAGCCAAGACCAAGCTCCTCTGAAGTAATAAAGGTCATTTACGTCCTTGGAGTCAGGTAATTGAAACTTCAAGACAGCCATATGCTCTGGAGTTACCCCTGATTATTTTTTCCTGTTAAAATGAGGTTAATTGGTGGGACAATGTGCCTGTTGATAGAGTGAGATTGTGTGTAGAAAAGAGTTTGAGTCTGTACTGCGAGTTCATCTCTCTTCCTTCCTGAGATTCTAGACAGCCAGACGAGCCGAGAAGACTTCAGGATTGGCCATGTAAGCTGAAGTCGGTTCTTTCCTGAGCACCAACCAAGGCATTACCCATAAGTGGAGTTCTTCTCTACTGTATACTAGCAAACCAAGGTACAGAGCAAGCTGGCAGTTTCCTTCAATGTCTCTTTTAAATGTTAGCACCAATATTAGAACTTGGATTTCTATTTAAAAAAAAAATCTCTACTTCCTGGAGTTGATTGTAGATGCTTCATAGTAGACACTCAGTGAACTGAATTCCCATGTACCCAGTTGACATGCAGGGAAATTTTATTTCCCTGAGGCTCCCGGATTGCTTGCTTCCATAGAGAATAAAAGCAAAGCCTAGGTGAGCATCTTTACCCAGGACAGACAGAAAGTGCTGTCCCTTCAGCCTGCCCATCCTTCAGGAGTGCAAATGTACCTGTGAATCAGTAAGAGGTACAGGGCTGGGTTTCAGAGTTAGCAGCTGGAGGGCCACAGCCAGACTGGCTTGATTTTCCTGCAGCTCACAGCTGCACCTCAAGCTACCTACTTTGGAAGGACTTACTTTTTTTGTCACAGTTGTCTACAAGGGCACTTGCTCTGTGGTTTGTTGGCAGAGATGACACTCTGAAAAGTAGGAAACAGTGATGTGATTCATGGGCATTTGAACTTGGGTTCTTGGTACTTCTTACCTTGATAATACGTGTTCTCCTGATTTCATCCCATGTGTGTGTGTCTGTGTGTCTGTGTGCATGTGTGCGTGTGTGCATGTGGTTTGTGTTGATGTTTGTAGACATCCACATATATGGCAGCCAGAAGTCAGCACTGGGCACTGTTCACCAGCACATTGTTTGCTCTCTTTTTCTGAGACTAAGTATTGCATTCCGTTAGGCTGGTTGGACAGAAAGACCCACCGATCCTCCTGACTTCGCCTGTCTGGTAATGGAATTGCAAGAGCACATCACCATATTCAGCTTTTTAAAATGTGGGGTCTGGGGATTAAACTCAGGTTTCCCTGCTTGCATAACAAGGAGTTTACTCATCCCTTTTAATGCATTAGATTTTCCTGCCTGAAACACATACACACAATGCAATCAAACTAGAGTTCTCTGGCACTCTTGTTTCTTCGAACAGTTTCTCATGCCATCTTTTTGCTACTTATGAGAGTCTAGTGCACCAAGGTTCCCTTGGCACTCACTTTTCTTTGGCATACCTGTCTTCACAGAAATGGTGACAACAGTTTGTCTGACATGTCAGAAAACCCATGATTTAATTTTCCTGTGGCTTTGCCTCTGTCTGGTCACCCGCTGGCCTGGTTGCTAACATGGGTAGGGTAGAGTTGAAATGAGCACAGATCTTGACCCTAAGGCACAATTAGTCTGGAATTCATCCCTATCAGTAACAAATGATTCTTGGAGAATCATTTGGATTCTGTAAGCTTCTGTTTATGCATTAATTAAAATGAAGAAATAATTCTTATTTCTTAAGGCTGATATGAGGATTAGTTTGATACATATTTATGAAAGAGTCTGGCAAAGAATGTGTTCTTGGATATCTAAAATGTGATGAAATGAAGTGATAACCATGATCAGTCCCCCTCTATTTCAGGATTGCATTTGGGGAGGGGTGGTGATAGCAGACAATGTACAGATCCTTTTCAGTTCCTTAAAAGGCAGGGTGTGGACCTAAGGGAGGAAAGAAGATGAGCTGCTTGGGTGGCTACTGTAAAGTCTGCATCGCCTTGGATTCTCATTAAATCCTTAACACAACTATGGGAAGCAGAGGCTATTTGCGAAGAAAGGCAAGGTTTGTGCCAGCCCTACTACTTAATGAAGGGCTGTGGGGGAAAATGTTGGCTTGTTCTGAACTTTGCTTTGCTAATATATACAAGGGGGTATATCCTCTTTCCTCCGTGACTTGTATCCATAGGAAAGAAAGGACAACATATGGTGGGCAGGGCTCTGGAAGGGGACCAGGGCTCCAGAAAGAACAAGGATAAATATAGTGGTCGCTCAGACAATGCACAGGGCACACTGGCATCACCTGCAGAGGTTCCTAGCAAGCAAGATTAGTGCTTGTATTTCACCTGTTGAGTGTCTTTATCAAGTCCAGCCTCCTCCCTCTGCTCTGCGTGGACATCCCGTCTTAGCTTCAGTCACAGCATTGTTGAGAAAACTTTGTCCTAAGCATCTGAGTTTTAGTGTTTCAGAAGTTTGAATTTGCTACCATGACAAAGGTCCCCAACAGCCTATGCTGCCCAGCATCGAGGCTTGGTTCTCGATGCCAAAACCCTACCCAACTCTATTTCCTTTATCAACCTGCAGATCAACTCTCATTTGTCATATTTATTGCCTTTTAATCTCCCATCCATTTAGTGCTGGGGTTTAAGAGTAGGATTAGAGGGGGGAGTTTAATTGGATGATCCTCCATGGCCCCTTGAACATCAGATTCAATAAAAGTTTATGAAAAGATAAAATCATGTAGGGTTTTATAGTCCCAGACAAGAATGAGAGGCCAGTGCCAGTACAAGGTAACTGTTTTTCAACCTCATATAATTTGTGTTTCAACTTGATTAAATGAAGAAGTTAGTTCTCTCTGTGTGTGTGACTGTCTTTCTGTGTCTCTGTCTCTCTTCCTCTTTTTTCCTTGAGTGGCATTATCCTTTTCTGCTTAGTGTAAGCAAAATTCCACTTTATGCCACATGCTTGCGTCTCTCTCACTTTGATTTTCAATGACCAGAAGACTAATAAAATCTGGACATACCGGAAAATAACATTCAGTTCACACAGAAATATGCTGAACCACCATTCAAAGGCTGAGGATGGGAGAGAGGCTAGTTTTCAGTGGGGAGACCATGGTCCTTGAAATCAGAGGAAGAACAGGAGCTTGTCAACTCCATTCCCTCTGTCAACACCACTGTCTCACCAAATTCTTTCCCCTTCATTACACAGAACCCTTCCTTCTTCTGTACACAACAGTTAAGTCACAATAACAAGACAAAACTGACCAGGCCCCTCCATTCCTTTTCTGGACCGCAGTGACAGCTGTTAAAAAAGAAAAGGATTTTTTCCCCTAAACTACTTGTGCATCTATAGACTGAATCCTGAGAGCAGATTTCTGAGAGAAAGGATTGCATTCTTCTTTCTGTCTCTCATGCTTAACACAGGATCTGTGGAAGACATGTAATGGGTGTTGTTTGCACTAATAATGCACATTACTCTGTAGCTCAGACTCCCTTTCACTCTCTAGTTCCTTGGGTCATGGGAGGACAGTCCAAGCCAAGGGTGGAAGTCTGGAGATGCTGTGTTAAGGTGTGTGGAATTCATGTGGGTTTTGTCTTGTTATTGTGATTCTACAGCAGTGTTTGACTGTCATTCCCAGAAGGATGAAGGGTTCTGTGTAATGAAGGCAAAAGAATGGTTGAAACGTGGTATAGGCAGATGGGATGGAAACAGAGAGAGGAGGCACAAGGAAGGGGCATGGAGAGGAGTCGTTGATAAGTGTTAGTCTGTTGCTTCCTTGAGGTGAAGATGATGAAATAAAAATTTCCTGGTGTGGATGGCTGGAGAGGAGTATGTAAAGAATAATCTAGAGCAGCTAGATGTATAACTTAGTGCTATAGTGCTTGCCCAACAGGTCCTTGCTTCTATCCCCAGAACAGCTCCCATACTGTCTAATCTGTGAGAAAAGAATATACAACACTCCCAGATATTTTGGTGAAAAAAATATGTATATTCAAAATTAATTAAGGACAAACACGGCATCAATACTTAGTACCTTGTGACCCGGGAGAGTTCCTATTTCTAGGAGTTCATGGAACTCTAAAATTGGGCTTTACATTTCTAGTGGTTACTCACTGGGGTCCAAGCTAATCGTAAAGTGAATGTAAGCATTTCTTAGTCACATGTTCAAAACTGCACTAATGGCAGGTAAGGTCAGATCTTAAATAAGCTACTTGGAACTATCCATCTACTTGGGAGGTGTGGGTGTGCATCAGTAGGAGCCTCACTTATCAGGTCTGGAAGATGGGTCTGAGTATTCTCCATAACTGGTAGTAGAGAAGGGAAGTTGGGTACCTTATGAAGAAGAGGTGACAGTATCCATGAGGCCAGGTGCTCCAGGGCAGATGAGAATACTGGAGTGGAGTAGAGTGGAGGTGATGATCATGGCCATGTAGGTCATGCCATTGTCCATGGGAGGCCCCTGGCACTAAATGTAAGTGTTATTATGCAGTGATTTGGAAAGAAACCCTGTAGTAGATGTTTGCTCATAGGAGAATCAGGATAAGGTTTTCATTTCAGAACAATCACTCTGGCTCAGTGTGGAGGCTAAATTAGAGGGTAAGGCTAGAGTTGGCAGACATTATATAGGGTATATATATATATATATATATACACAAATATATATTTTATATACATGTCACATATATACTTGATGTATATTTCATATATATATACTTGATACACACATGCATATATATACTGAGTATGTGCATATATAATACACAGGATGGAACAACCTGGAGGCATGTTTGGAATGGAAATCAATTGAGAAGGACATGATATAGGATATATATGTGTGTGTGTATATATATATACATATATATACATATATACATATATATATACATATATACATATATACATATATATATACATATATATATACACACACATATATATCCTATGTGACATATATATATATATATGATATGACATATGACATATATATATCCTATATGACATATATCTGATATATATGACATATATATCTGATATATATGTCATATATATTTGATTATATATGTATGTATGTATGTATGTATGTATGTATGTATGTATATGCTGAGTAGAGGATGGAATAATCTGAATGCATATTTGGAATGAAAAATGGAAAATATGGGATTGGTGGAATAAGATAAGGTCAGAGGGAGAAATGTATCACTTCAAGGCCTCTGGACTGGTTGGAGAGATGCCTGGGAGCTGTGTCTCAGGCATGGGTTGCTGGGAGTTGGGTATCTGTTACATAGCATATGTGCTTGAAGCCTCATGAATAAAGTGATGTATTGAGTGTTAAAACGATGAAGAAGAGAAAGAATGGAAGGGCAGTCAAAGAGGATTACACTGTTTGTTGGGGGTCAGGATTCCGCTGACAGTGTCCCTAGGACTCCATGTGTTTCTGATTACCCGTGATTATGAGTTTTCAAACTGTCTTAATTGTGGGCAGGAATGGAGGATAATTCTAGTGTTGCCAGATATGTGACACATAAGGCCACATTGTGAGTACCTTGCTGTAGGTGGTTTGTCTGGGTGGGCTCCTCCTGAGCACAGACACATATGGTTAAAGAAACAGCTAATTTAGCTGGAGAACCAGATGTCTGATTGGCACTGTTAGAGTAGCGGTGGATCCAAGCTTTGTTGGTCATGAAGCATGTATGATCGTTAGTGGAAAACAACACAGAAATGTGTACATGAAAGTGAATAGTGGACTTTGGATGGGTAGCATGGATCTTTAAAGCTTAAGTTTCATTAGCACCATGATAAAAAAAAAATTGCCTTGTTTGGGAGACTCCAGAAAGAAATAGATATGGGTGGGCATGCGGGTGTGAGTGTGCGCATGTATGTGTGTGTGCATGTGTATGTGTGCATGTGTGTTTGTGTGCATGTGTGTGTGTTCATGTGTGTATGTTCGTGTGTGTGTGTGTGTGTATGCACATGTGTATGCGCACACGAGTGTTGTTCATTCACATAAGCATTGGTTGGGAGACGTCCAGAAAGAAGAGGTACAAGCACATGTACATGTGCTTTCACATAAACAGCTTCCAGAACACATTTTTCATATTTTTGAGGACAATATTCATCAAAGGGGGAACTTAGGTCAAGTCTGATAACCTTGGTGTCTTGCTTTCTGTTATAGGCTACATAAACAGGAGTCCCAGGAATATGCACTGGGTATGTTCAACTGAGTGGTATATTAGCTTTATACTGCTATCATGAAATACCTGCTCATTTATAGAAGCACTGCTCATTTATAGAGCAGTTTGTTTAGCTCACATTCAGAGGTCCATGTCCCTCTATCTGGTGGTAGCTTTCTTTTTGACAGAGTCCGATCATGGCATGGGGCATCAAATGGTAAGAACTGAGGAATATGCATTTGTACTTTTCTTATGGTCTGTCTCTTTTCTCTTAAGGTGACCAGTATTCAGTCACAAGAAGTACATCCTGATAACTTTATAGAACCTTAATATCCTCTACTTCTAAAAACCATTGTCAGGTTAGGTTTCCGATGTCTCAATATTTATAATACGGATTAAATTTCAACACATATGTTTATGGGGGACAATTTTAAGCTACATCTAAACTATCACAGATAGTCCTTCTGGTGATGTATAGGCTCTGCTGATCTGGTCTGGGCTTGTTTGGGCAGAGGCTGACAGTTGGTGGATCATATCAGGGATCCCTGGTCTACCACGGCTGTGGCAAGAATGACTTTCCTTTTTATCCAGGTGTCCTTTGCACCTATCCAGTAGGCATTCCCAGTAATATTGACTGGGCCCAGACTGGAGTATGCTGGGAGGCTCTACAAAGGACATGATAATAGCCAAGCAGAACGAGCCATGCTGTTAGAGCAATCCATCCATCATTCTGTGTCTCTTATGAGGCATTATCCTCAGCAAACACTGTTCTCGCCCTAAGAGGCATCCAGGTTCCAGCTGTTAAGACAATAATTTGCTTCACTCTATTACATCTGGTTCCTGCTTTGCATCTTATTGAACAACAAAATTGCCTAGGGTCTGACATTTTATAAGGGCTTAAGCATTTTCTCGTGAAAGGGAAATCTTCGTAGATCATTTATTTACTTTCTACACGTAGGGCTAACCTCTATTTTAAAAAAAGGTTCTGCTTCTTTTCCAAATACAGCTTAAGAAGAGAGACAGGGACAGCTAGAGTTACTTTGCCAGCACTTCAGGTCTTTTGGCTCAGATGAGAAACTGAGGCAAAGAGAAGATTCCTGCTGATCCTGAATTATTTTAAGAAGCTTTGACCATAGATGTTTTCAGATTATCTTGAATGAACACTGGGCTTCTATTTTTAATACATGATCTTTGGGTGGTTCCCCCAAGAAGGGATTTGTGAAGCAAGAAAAAGCAAAGCATTTTGTCGATGCTGTCCTTCTATGAGAAGGGTTGAGATTGGACAGTACCCTGTGTTCCTCATTGGATTAACACGCTTCTTCCGTGTGGGAGTGTGTATATGTGCATATGAATAAGTGAGTGGGAGGGTATATGTAGACCCATATGTCTAGACACATATTTCAACACACTGTAGGGTTTTAAGCAGAGGGAAGTGCAGCTTTGACATTGCTATGCTTAGCTCTGTGAGGGACAAGACAATAGGGGACATGATTAGGGCCTTTCCAAGCCACCTAACAATGGTGTCAGGCGAATGCAGCTGATTGAGGTTGTGTTCCCCATTCTGATGAGCAAGAAAGGAGGGCAGCCTGGCCGGGGTAGATCTGTGTTTTGCAGGACCAATTGCAGGATGAAATCTCCCCCTCTCCCATGTCCCTCCCTCCTGATTTCCTCAGGGCCCTCTGGGTTGGCTAAATTTAGTGTCTGACAGATCCAGATCCATATGATTTCTTCCAGGACTCTGCTTCTAAATGTCACCCTTGCTGTACAATTCATAAAGAGCATGGAGAGGGCTGTGGGGGCTGGAGTGGGGAGCGGATGTCTATGACAAACAGGAACAAGGAGGCAAATCTTGGTAGGTGAAAAGAGAAAGAAGAAAAGAGGAAAGGAAGGTTGATTTGGGGACAAGTTTATCAGGCTTCCTTTTCTGTCACTCACTCAACACCAGTGGATAGGAATCCAACCAGAGGATGATATCATCAAACCAATTCATGGAAGAATCTGGAAAATTAAAGGGCTGCATGGAAGCGGTTCAGGGTTAGGGATCCTTCTTTTGACCCCTCCAAATCTAAGAGTGTCCCTCCACTTGTCTTAGGGGTGAAAACAGACAGAGAGGCTTACTTCTGAGAGCACTTCTCTCTCTCTCTCTCTCTCTCTCTCTCTCTCTCTCTCTCTCTCTCTCTCTCCCACTCCAGATTTTATTTTATTTCCTCCCTGTTCACCCTCCCACTGTTCTACATCCCATGCCTCCAACCCACCCCCGTCTCCACCTCTCACCCCCAACCCCACCTGACCTCTGAACTCCCTGGGGGCTCCAATCTCTTAATGATGAGGTGCATCATCTCTGATTGAACACAGACTTGGCAGTCCTCTGCTGTATATGTGTTTGGAGTCTCTTATCAGCTGGTGTATGCTGCCTTTTTGGTGGTCCAGTGTTTGAGAAATCTCGAGGGTTCAGATCAATTGAGACTGCTGGTCCTCCTACAGGGTCGCCCTCCTCCTCAGCTTCTTTCATCCTTTCCCTAATTCAACCACAGGGGTCAACAGCTTCTGTTCATTGGATAGGTGCAAATATCTGCATATGACTCTTTCAGCTGTTTTTGGGACTTCTGGAGGGCAATCATGATAGGTCCCTTTTTGTGAGCGCTCCATAGCCTTAGTGATAGTGCCAGGCCTTGGGACCTCCCCTTGAGCTGGATCCAACTTTGGGCCTGTTGCTGGATCTTCTTTTCCTCAGGCTCTTCTCCATTTCGATCCCTGTAGTTCTTTCAGACAGGAACATGGGGATGCAGAGCAGGTGGAGTGATGTGGCCTCCATGCTGATAAACCATAGGAGCAGGTACCTGTGCTCCGTCCTTACGTTGAAGCTTGGGTTCTAACTCTGTTAAATGGGTTAGTGATCTTTGCTGTGGCCATTTTATAGGAGCATTTGGCGATCTAACTAGGTGGTATATGGAAAAACCCTTGTGAAGTACTTACACGGTAGTATCACTAAAAATCCTTCACATGGCTTTTTTTGGGTCAAGTGAAATAAACATTTCAAAAGAGAAAGAACACTATGCCTTAGTTTTAGATCAAGTCTTAGGGTTGAAATCCATCCCCACTGTAGTCAAGCTGTGCAAGTTCAGAAAACATTTCTCTATCTAGCAGGTCCTTGGTTTCTTGGCCTCCATCAGAGAGAATGACCAACCAGCTGTGTTGTATTCTCATGAAGCTTAGTGTGTGAACACAATGTATCAGTTATCTTCCCCACATCTGTGAGAAGAAGCACTTGATAGAAAGAGGGGGAATAGTTTGGCTGTCAGTTTGAAACACAGTCCATTTTGGCTGAGAAGTCCCTCCTGTAGGTATATGAGGCAGCTGATCTCATTGCCTCTGCAGTCAGGAAGCAGGGAGAGATGAATGCTGGTGTTCAACTTGCTTTCTGCTTTTTATTCAGCTCAAGACCCCAGCCCATGAAACAGTGCTACACACAGGTAGATCTCTCTAAAGAGATTCTCTCCAAGACTTACATAGATATTTGCCTCTAGGTATCTTTAGATTCTGTTAAGTTGATAACACCACACACATTCAAGGGCTTAGATTTACCTAGCAAATAATAAGCCAGGTGTCAATATGGTCTATCAGTACATCTCTTCTCTGTGGTAGTATGCTTTGAGATCCCAGAGTCCTTATTAGGAAGACTTTCATATGATTCTGGAAACTCAAGTTGATTTATGCCAAATCTCTGGTCCCATGTTGTGCATGTAGTTGGTGTTGATGATATTCTGTTTCTCATGCATCTTTTTAGGTCCCTCCTCTAATCCTACTGGATCCTGTGGGTACCAAGAGAGTAAACTCAAAAGACCTTGATGAAGACACTGTTTCTCAGGGTTGCTACTGTGCTGTCTCATACCCAATCTCTTACTCAAAGGCTCCACTCAGAATTCTCCCTGCTTCTGAATCTTGGTGAGGAAGAAATCCCCTGGAGAATATACTCAAGACTTCCTGATATGTGCTAAACATTGAGGAAATGGTCTCTGGGACTCAGTTATCCTATCTATGAAATGTCATCAACATGAAGGACCTTTCTAACATACCAGGACACCATTGACTCCATCGTTGTAAAAGGATTATGCGATCAATTCTACCTCTCCATGATGGTTTCTATAGATATTTTATCTTTTTCCTCTTTGTTTCTTCCACTTGGATATGCCAAGTGTTTATGTCATTTCCGAGACTCCAGTAAACTGTGTTATTGGGAGGAGATAGGGAGTAACACACACAGGCAAAAATCTGCTATTTTCACATGAATGCTTTAGGCAGTCAGCCATGATGGGAAATGAAATGTGTGGAAAAATACAGGGTGAATAAAGATGGCTTTAGTGAGATGATGAGCCTTTTACTGCCTGCATCTGATTCGTGATTTGTAGTTAGTCTGTCAGCCCAGCGCCTGTGTCCCAGAATGGCTCTTGCTGTGGAAATCCTTCTTCCCATCCTCCTCCACAGGTTTCATTTGGATGTAGGACAGTCTGTGGTTATTTACCAACATTTCACCAGGAGAGCAGGGACCAGACTCCCTGGGGGAGGGATGCAGCAGCTGGGGGTTTAAGAATTATTTCTGGAAAATAAAAGCCATTGAGAGATTCCTTAGGTGACAGGAAGATGTCCTCTGCCAACTGATGGAGCAGAGGGTGCATTGGTTTGTTTTGTATGTGTGAGAGGGGTATGTGTGTCTGCTTGTTTGTGTATGTGTAGGATGCATGTGTATGCAGAAGCCAGAGGTTGACATTGGGTATCTTCTTTGATTGATTGTCATCTTATGTGATGAAACAGAATGGTGCCTTGGTGGAACTCGAGCTTGCTAACTTAGCTTGTAGAACAAGCAGGCTTTCTTCAGGCCTCTCCTGTCTCTCTTCCTCCCATATTCTGCCATTTCAGGAAGACCACCACACATACCTGACACTTACATGGATGCTGGGGTTTCTAACTCCAGCCTTCTTGCTTTTGTAGCAAGTACATTATCCACAGAACCCTAGAAAGGACACCTACAGCATGAACTGGAGGCAGTAGCCAGCCTGAAATGAGTTCAGATCATTGCTTCTGTATTTAGTGGCAAGGTGGGGGAGGGCTAGTTTCCCAGGTGTGAGAGTCATTAGACAGGGCTCAGGCTTCAAGATTCCCATCTAGCCATGCGGTGCTGGGACAAGAGAGGAGCCATGTCAGCCGGGCCCCTTGTTCCTCACTGACTCAAGTGTAAAAGTTCATGCATGCTGCAAATAGAGCAGTGCTTACATCCTTCCATGCTAGACACAGTTCTTATTTACTTTTTTTAGTCTTTTAAAAGAGGTTTTATTTTTACAGAGCAGGTTTAAATTTAAAGAAATGTTGAACAGGAAACATAGTCCTTTCCATATAATCTCTCCTCTAACACAGTTCCTACTATTTTCATCTTGCATTGGTGTGGTAAGTCTGTGGTCACTGATAAGCCAACACTGATACATTACCTACCAACCATTAAGCTCTGTGTGGATTAACACTTAATGCTGCGTAGTTTTACATAGTTTGGGAATACAAAATAGCAAGTAGCCTCCACCCCTGGAAAGCCTCTGTTGCTCTACGAAGCCCTCCTCAGACTCTTGGTAGCCACTGATCAGACTAGTGCCTCCTCAGTGAACCTGTCTTCCTAGACTGTCACATGCTTGGATTTGTGCTGTATGTAGCAATTTTTGATTGGCTTCTTTCACTTGGTAATATGTATTTAAGGTTACTTCACATCCTTTGTTGGGCTTGATAGCTCATTTCTATTTTATTACTGTATAACAATTCATTGTATCTGAGTCCCGGAGTCTGTTTATTGATAGAGGGACATCTTGACTGCTTCCAAGTTTGGGTAATTATGAATACAGCTGTTATAAACATTCTGGCGTGGACGCAAGCCTGTAACTCAACTTGGTGGAAATCATAGGGTGAGACTGTCGAGTTCTACAGCAAGATTCTGCTTAACATTGCAAGAAAATGCCAGATTGTCTTCATAAAAAGGTGGCCACCCCATTCTCCATTCATCCCAATAGTGAACGAGAACCAGTTGCCCTGTGCTAGTGTTTGGTGAGTGGTGATGTTCAGGATTTAGATGCTCTGAAAGCTGTGAATTGAATCTTGCTTTTAATTTATATTTTCCTAACGACATAGGACGTGGAGCAAATAAGAGTAGCGTCTATATATTTTCTTTTTACAAATAGTCTTAGCAAGCTACTGCATTTTTCTTACATTTTTTCTGTCAATAGGAAATCAGAAGTGCATGTTTGACATGGATTAAGGAAGTAGGGGCACAGCTGGTGGGAGCACAGGACCCCAGGTCAGAATTCAGAGGACTTGAGTGTTTGCCTTGTCTCTGTTCTCCTGTGTCAAGCTTTTCAGGAGTCACCTTGCCTTTGGAGCTCATCTTTCTCACCAGTATGTTGTGACATTTGTATTGGATCAAGGCTGTGGCCTGTTTCTCAGGCCAACATTCCCCGGCTTGGATAATGATTTGGAACAGGGACAGGGTGGTGGCACAGGGAACACCATGTTGAAACTAAAAACAGGCTGTCTCACCCTTCCCCCAACCCCACTGTGAGAGAGATTACAGTGACGGTGGGGGGTGCCTGTGCCTCATGCCTGCTCTTCTGCAGAGCAGTTTCTAACTTCCTCTTTGCTGACAGTTCCATGCTACTTCAGGTGACAAGTGACAGCTTAGCATAGAGAAAAGGAAGACTAATTTTCCAATACCAATGCTGGGTGGGGACAGCCTGTGTTGTAAAGGTAGTGTCGCTCATGCTCAGAAGGTGGTAGAACCTGTCCAACTTTTCAAATATTCCCTGACTAACTCATGAGCTCCATCAGAAAATAAAGAAATATTGTCACTTTGTCACGATCTCCACAGAGCACTCAGCCCTACTTGGCTGAGGAAAGATCTCCAGTTTCATCTACCAAGTGCTTTACCTAGGTCTGTTGAACATCTTGGAAGTCATGAATTGTTCTCAGCACCATGGGCATTGGAAGTGGGAGCAGGAGAGAAAAAGACACCGGCGTCATATGGCTTTTAACCTAATAATGTGCACAAACAGCCCAAACTAATTAACACTGTATAATCCATTCCAGACAACAGAGGGGTGTCACCCTACTCTAGAAAGAGGCCAAGCTAAATAATGGGGGGAAATGAATTGGGGACTACAAGGATGAGCCTCAGCAGTATGAAAAGTCTCTCATATGAAATTACTGATCTGTTGCTGGACACGAAGCTTTATCATCCTTACTGTGATCTCGCCACATCAGGTCAGGTAGCCAGCAGAGTAAAGCCTCTGGAGTCCCTGGAGCTCTGAGCTCCCAGCCTTCAGAAAGCCAAGATCCTGGAAGAATTTCTCTCTTTTTGGACCCCATTTTGACACTAAAATGCACAGATCCATTTAAAGAAGGATGTCCTTTGAATAGCAAATAAGCTACAGTCATTGGGAGCAGCTCTCACCCACAGCCTGCTTCTCCCCTGGCACTTGCCCATGAGGCTGGGGGAAATGATTAAACACATACAACAGCCAGATCATTTCTCTAGATGAAGAGTTGTGTAAGGAGCGGAACAGCCTGGGAAGTCAAGAGATGCTTATCCGGGTCTGTGAGCACCTGAACTCTTCCTTCCTCACTGAGAAGTCTGGTAATGGCTTTCTTTATGGTAGAACGGCATAATTTCCTCTTCTCATCCTGAAAACTTCCTGTGAGCAGTGACCTCAGACTATCATGAGGGCAAGGAAAACTGATAACAGGCAGCGACCACTTTGTAAAGTAGGGGAAGCTCAGGCTATTCCTGTTTCCCTTTGGGATCCTCTTGTGGCTATACCTGATGATGGGACAAGAGGACAGAATTGGAAAATTCAGAGCCACCAGGCTGTCATGTGCCTACAAGTCACTTGAGCACTTTATACAGAGCCTGATTCACCATGTCTGGAGTGTAGTCTGTAGTTGTCATTTCCAGTAGGGTCTCAGGGGTTACTGTTGGTCCACAGACCAAACTGAAAGAAATGGGGGTTGGGCCACCCTTCACATTTTAGACACAAGAAGGGATGGATGCAGAGATTGGATGGAAGCCCAGGTCTGGGTTTGGTCAGGGCATCCTGAGCTCTATAAGTTCATCCTGCAGCTCCTAACTCAGTCTGGTCTTTTGGCTGCCAAAGGCGCTTCTGGTCTTACTCCTACTGGTCCTGTATGGTACACCCATGTGGATCTTGCTATAAACATAGATGTGAATAGAAAACAACAAAAACTGCCATGTCTATGCTTTTCATCAGGCAGCTGATGGGTTCAACTTCCTTCAGACCAAACAAGGTCTGTTCAGGTTGACAACCTAATTCCAGTTCCAATTCTGCTGTTAATAACATGTTGGATAATTGGTTAATTGTTCCCTCCTTCCTGGCTCTCAGATGCCTCATCTTATAGTATTAGATGTTTCTCATGGTCCAGATTGCCCTATGAATGTCTGATTTCTCTACCTTTGTAGGAATAGCATGGTGGTTACTACTTAATAAGTTAACCAACAAACTCATTTGGTGTGCCAGTTGGTAGAGTGCCATGGGACAGAAATGGTGGTGATGGGATCAAAGAGTCTTGTAAGATCAAGAAAGTTAAAAGTTGAGGGTGATTTTCCTGAAAGAGCTAACAATAATGGAAAAGCTGGAAAAAACTACAGCTCAGCACAGAGTAGTTGGGATACTTAGTAGAGGGGCAAATGGCTTTGTAGCCTGGATGACTTCCAAGGTTCGCTGTGATAACCCTGTACATTCATGTGGCCCTCTACATGTCTGCTCAGTACTGTCACAGGCATTGTGCCCTTGAATCCTGAGAACAACTATAGTGGGTAGAGATGGGCACCATCTGGTTTTGCAAATGAGTGATGTCCAGGGAGTTTTAAAGACATGCAAATGATAAGATGCTTTGACTTCCTTTCCACGAAACCATACCTGACATAGACAGAGCTCACAGTAAGCTTAAAGTTGCCACATATGGAAAATATCTTTCATCAACAACGACCAAAGTAAGAAAAGTTCATGTTTGGAAGGATAGAGCTCAGTTATCTGAAAACTTTACTCAGCCTGAACATTTCCTTGATTTCAGACAAAAAGGCATAAATGAGGCATTCTGCATCTTGTGTTTGTAATCAGTTACAGGTTGTCCCCAAGTTGGAGCTATAAAGCACATGCAGCCATCCTCAATAAATCACACATTCAAGTATACACAATAGGAGGCGATTTAACACATAGTAAAGACGTATGCCTGCCCCTTAGCAGGAGAGAGATTCTACCCAGAACAAGAAGTGTGTATCTTGCAACCAGGTGTGGACTTGATAGCCCAAAGGACCCATTCTTGCTATAACGAGAATGGTAAAGACAATGGCTAATGTGATTGATTACTTATTCTCTGACAGGCAGTACAAGAAGAATTCTGCATGTAGTAATTTATTTAAGTTTTATAAGTACCCTGGGGTAGGCACTCTACCCTCCCTGTTTCTGAAAATAGGAAAACTGAGAAGTAGGTGAGTAAATTGAGAGTCTGACATTTTATGCAGGTGGGCAAATTCTGCCTTGTGTTTTGTAGTGGGACTGAATTCTACTTGGAGCTTGAGAAAAAGGTAATTCCTAAGGCCTCTGGTTCCCTTTACCCGTCTATTCCCCCCCTCATACACTTCCTCTCTCCCTTCTTTTCCTTCTATATTCCATGAGTTTCTGTTTCTTCCAATAAACACACATGGTTCTGAAAATACAGAATTTATATGAAACATATCCTCTGCTATTGAGAGACTGAAAATCTGGAAATGAGATAAAAAGGATCTGAACATTGGTAGATGTCTTAGTCAGGGTTTCTATTGCTGTGAACAGACACCATGACCAAGGAAACTCTTATGAAGGAGAACATTTAATTGGGGCTGGTTTACAGTTTCAGAGGTTCAGTCCATTATCATCATGATGGGAATAATGACACCCTGCAGGCAGACATGTTGTCTATAGTGACAAATGCATACTGAGGAGCTGAAAAAGTTCTGTGTCTTGATCCAAAGGCAGTGAGAAAGAGACTCTCCTCTGCAGGCATCCATGAGGAGAGTCTCATTTGAAATGGGTGTAGCCTGAATGCAGGAAGAGACCTCCAAGTCTGCTTACACAGTGACACACTTCCTCCAATAAGGCCACACCTGTCCTGGCAAGGCCACACCTCCTAATAGTGCTACTCCCTATGGGCCAAGCATATTCAAATCACCACAGTAGAAATGTGATTAGTTTAGGAAAGAGTGATTTGTTACAGTAGAGTTGGGTGTGGTGCACCTATATCGAGCAGGTGACAACAGAGAATGACTATAAGAAACCATAGTGGGACAATGTCAAAGGTTCAGTAGCATTGTCACAGACCACACTCTGTAAATGGGCAGCCTCCCTCAGGGTCCCTCTGTGGATCTCTGTACAAAGCCACCAAGTATCTGCTACCATAGAGGAGTTGAGACTTGAAACCCCATTGGTGGTGGTGTTATATGCATGAAGTTGGGACCAGGTGCTTAAGGAGAAACTGGACTCAAACTGTCAACTTTTCACAAGAAGGAAGATTAGAAAAGAAACAGATTTCCATCTGGAGTTCCCAGGGCTATGATTAAAAGACAGCGTTGTTTGCAAATTTTAGTGCTTTTTATCAGTCAATTAATTCACAGATGTTTCTTAAGCTCTCTGCAGAACTAAGCCACTGTTTCAAATACCAGGGGAGAGGACAGAAAGGTAGAATGCCAGCCCCTCCCACAGAGCCCTGAAGAGTGTCTGGGGACAAGGAATAACATGCATTGCCAGGTAGACTGCTGAGTACCAAATGCTTAGTGAGAAATGTACAGTTGCATCCAGGGTGAGAGATGGACATAGACTGAGCCGATCTGGCAGACAAGAAGAGCAGACTTCTTGGAGGTGGTATGCCTGGAAAGAGCAACAGGATGTAACTCAACATGAAGAGGATAATTTGGATTGATTGCCTTTTCAGTGATGGGCAAAAAGGGGAGAGAGGATGATGTTCCAGGGCCTGTCTCTTCTTCTGGTACCTATGCCCTCTTCTCCATCTCTTCCTCTTTCCTCCTCACTTCCCATCACTTTCTACATGTTTGCTTGAGTGTGCCTTAGTGACTCTCTAACCCCATTCTCTAATCTCAAAAGTCTTCCTTGACTTCTGCCCATAAGCTGTCCCTTGGAGGTACTTCTGAAATATACACACATACACACGCGCGCACTCACACACACACACGCACACGCACACACACTGTCCTTGGCTAGTCATTAGCAATCTAATGAAGTCTTCCCAGTCACCAATCGGTCCCAGAGTGGGCTGAGCCACCACCTTGAATGGCTCTTTGTGGGTGTGCATACTCGGATATGTGGGTGTTGTAATGGTTGGTTTCAATATCACCTTGACACAAATTAGAATCACTTGAATAGGAAACCTCAGCAGAAGAACTATTATGATTACCTCAATTGATTTGGGATGACTCATCCCTATTTTGGGTGATAAGTAACCTTCTGGTAGCTGCTAAGATAAAAGGGCGCGGCAGAAGGAAGATAATTTACCTTTTAAATCCCTGGATTTCCCTCCTGTTACTCAGTTGCAGATGATGATGATGATGATGATGATGATGATGATGATGATGATGACAATTATGATGATGGTTATTCTATAACTGATAACAGAAGCAACATTTCCTAATTCCCATCCTAGACTAAAGAACCAGGTACTGTTGAGACACTAAGTCTTGTGAACTAAGCAATTGCCTGGTTGTCAGCCTCTCCAGTGAGAAATAGCCACCATAAGACTACTCCAACTACAGAGGCTCCCAGCCTTAAGGACTAAGCAACTGCTGAGTTCTCAGCACTCAGTGTAATTCAGCTCCTGTTGCTATTTTAAGGTTTGCAGTCTCTCTATCTCTGTCTCTGTATCTATGTCCTTCTCTATCCCTCTGTGTGTGTGTGTGTGTGTGTGTGTGTGTGTGTGTTCATCCTATTGGTTCTGTTCTTCTAGAGAACCCATGCTAATATAGATATCTACATGTATGTATATAAATGTGTAGAGAGCCCAGGGATTTTCTTAAACTGCTTTTGACTTAAGTTTTTGATATAGTTGTTTCCTGAACTCTGAGTTCTTTCATTCAGTCAGACTGGCTGGCTAGCTGGCCCCCGGCATCCTCCTGTCTCTGCTTCCCTAGCACTGGGATTATAGGCATGTACAGTACACCTGTTTTGTTTTTTTTTTTTAACACGGGCTCTGCAGGTCTGAAGGTAAGTCTTCATGCTAGCATGCCAGCACTGACTGAGCTATCTTTTCAGCTCCTTCCTTGTTTATTATGTTGCTAAGATATGTCTGTGAAATAAATCCATAGAGTTGAGAAAACATCATGAGATTTTAAGGGAGTACAATATGCTTGGGGGAGTGAGAGATCATTCTAAACCTTCCAAGGCATCAGTGTGGATTTTTGCATATCAACTGTTCCTAGGGCTTTCTTTTCCATAGAATTTCCTCTTTTCTTCTTAGCCTCTATGATACTCTTCTACCTCATGGCTCCTTTTCTCTCACATTTGTGATCATGATTTAATGGGCTTCCCAATTTAGGTGTTAGTCTCACTTCTGTCATATGGAGAGTAGGTTGTGGCATGGAGTAGCATTCCCAGCCTTCTGCTGTCCCCAGGCCAGCAGAATCACACTGTTATTCTGTTCAGAGGACAAAGGTCAAGTATGTGACTTGTCTTCCCCTGCATGTATAGAAGCTTAGCACAAACCATGGGACCCAGGACATATTTCCAGACCTCCGTAGTGTCTGGTTCTTCATGTTTTCATAACAACATTTGGCCTGAATTAAAATACTATTATTGCCCCTGCTTCTACCTCTACTTCATGCAGGGTAGCTGTGAGCTGCTCAGGTCTTGCTTCTAGAAGTTAGAAAATGGGAGGGAATTGTGTGGGAGAGTCGAGAGTTGAGAAGGAGGTTCCTTCTGCAGGGGCATAGAGACTGGGGGGTACACAGATGGGCTTGAAGGAGGCAGGGGGTGGGTGGGGGTGTCGCTCTCCTCTGTGTAATAGCCTGTTTCTGGCAAAGAGCTTATGTTCTCTTTCACTGGAAAGCTTTTAAGAACGCTGAAAAGGACAGGCAATTACAGGAAGGTTAGGTGCGCCTGATTGGATGTTGTTACAAATCACTCATTGTCATACAAGGCATTTGGAAAGGAGGCCATCGGGGACTGATTGCCGCTTAGGGTAAGTGATTTCTGTTTAGAGTGACTGAGCAGATGAAGGCTTGGCTCTCTCTCTCATTGCCCTTTCTCCCTGTTTGCTACTGTGTTGATTTTGGAGGGGGGAAGAGGGGGTCATTGCAGATGCTCAGAGGATGTGGAAGTGTGGAGGGGATAGACACGTCACTCCCCACCTCACCCAAACCCTCCCTACACAATCTACCTGTGGGGAATAGGGACAGGGGAAGAGCCTGGCTCACTTTCCCCTGGTGGGTTAGCATGAAGGTGCTGGGCCGTGTCCAGACTACAGGCTAGTATCCTTGCTCATGGCTAGGCAACAAGATGATGGCTAGAACTGGGAATTTTCATTAACCCACACTGCATATAGCTGTGCAGGCTCAGCACACCCTATGGAGCAGTCTTTCTGCTTCTGATGCCAGCCTACAATCTCTTCTTCTAGATCCCTTACTATCTCATGACTGGAACTTCCATTTGACTATGAGAGGATCCCAACAGGGAAGAGAGCCAGATGGACTCATTCAGTGTCTCTGGTACCTCTCCATCTGCTGCCTCCATTGTGTCTGAAACACAATTATGATGGAGAACTATCCTTGGACCTAAGAGTCGACTTCACTTTCATTCACACACAGGGATGGATTCCTTGTAGGCTACCAGAAGACACCAAAGTAGAAGTGAAGTAAGAAGTCACAAAATCAGGGAAAAAGTGATGGAAGAAAGGCCATCAGACATCAATATTAGGGAACCCACAATTCAATTTAACAATTCTTCCCTGCGATTTTTACTATAGGAAAATGAGGCAGAGAATGGTTGATGTGGGCACCGAATGGGTGGGGCCTATCAGCTCTGAGGATGCACCAGAATGAATTGAGTTATATCTCTCCAAACTACACTGAAATCCTAGTGGTCATACTTTAGCCAGTTTTCATCAGTGTGATGGATACCTGAGAAAAACAACTTAAGAAGGAAGATTCACCTTAGCTGACATTTTCAGGGTCTTAACCCATGATTGGCTTGGTGGACTCCATCATACCACTTCTGAGGAGAAGCGGATCATTATAGCAGAGGGAGAGGCTGCTTACATCCTGGCAGCCAGCAAGCAGTAATTGAGAGCTAGGACAGTTCCGTTTGTGGAGGACCCACCAAGTACCCACATTGGGCTCTGTGCTACAGGTACAAAGACTCACAAAACAGTCTTTAGTCATGGTAACATGAGGTGGGTGTAAGAGGTGGGCAAAGCAGTTGAGGGAATGGGTTGTTGTGGTAGAATGTGGCAGATACAGGTAGGGGAAGGAACATGAGGAATCTTGTGAGCATAAATCCTGACTGTAGGCCTGCCCTGCAAATCTGTGTTAACTAACTCAGTGATTATTCACTGACAGAGCATTACCTCTGATTCCAGTAACCCAAACTAAGTGAGATGAAAGGGATTCATACCTGTTTTCTTAAATTAAAAAAAATTATTCTGGATTCTTACCTTTTAAGAAATTTATATTTCAATGAGAGAGAGAGAGAGAGAAAGAGAGAGAGAAGAGGAATATGATCACACACAGAAAATCATAATCAGATACTGTTTAAAAAAGATTGATAAAATGCAGAATGATGGCAGGGAGACTCCTTATTTAGGTCAGGCTGACAGAGGTGATTGGGAAGGAGAAGAACTTGCCTGTGCTGAGGTGAGAGGGAAGTATCTTGGACAAAGATGATGTTTTAAGAGTAGGCATAGTGCATGCCCATAGGGTAGGAAAAAACAGAAGACATCATGTATATGTAAATGCCTTGTCAATGGTGTGAAACTGCAGGACACAGAGGGTCCATGTACAGTCTCCTGTGCCATGTCTGTAGCAACAACTAAACATTTCTCTGTATTTTCCTCCCTGTCTCTGGTTAAAAAAAATGCCCTTTCTCCAGTTAACATTCTAACTACTGTCATTTTCTCATATGTGGGTAGGTGTGTGGTGGTATATGTACGTGGGGATGTCTGAAGGACTATGAACACTTTCTCACCCATGTGGAATAATTGCACTCCTGACTCCAGCTCACATTGAGAATGTGGCTTGGGTTATTTGTTCCCCCCAAATGAAGTGGACTGCATTTCACAAATAGGCTCAGCCCTCACTCTGAGTCAGGCACCAAGTGAATCTGGTTGGGTGTTTTCTGGTTCTGATTTGTCTAAAGACTAAAAAAAAAAAACCTTGCAAAGTGTGACATCTGTATCCAATGCTAACAGCATGGTAGAACCTCTCCAAGAGAACTGATAAACTCTTCAGATTGAGAGCAGGCCATTAGGAGAGACCAACTCCAGATGTGCAATTGGAGCTCACAATTTGGAATGTTCAGAAGTAGAACCTCAGAAAATGAAAGTCCGGGAGGAACTTCACTGTTCAACTTTCTCCAGGGATATGACAGGACCAAGAATCCAGTGTGTGAATTCTGGAAAAATTAAAGAGTATCTGAAGCAATGCTTTGGGAATATGAAATCAAGGATTCCCAGGCCAGCTATGTTCTAAGTTCGGTCTTCCTCCTGGAGTTTAGGTGGAAAGCTGAATCTTGGAGGTAGTGAGGTCATGCAAAATTGCACACAACCATTTTGTCACAGGAAGACCCAGGACCTTGTCACTCATCCTTCTTTGACCTTCTTTGGGTTGCTAAGAAGTCTCCAGAATTGTCTCGTTGCAAAAGACTAGGGACTGGAGGAAACAGCATAGTAATTAATGTATGAAAGGATGTTTGGGAATATGAAACTTCAGAGATGTGCTTCAGCTGGAAAAGGCACTTGTCACTAAACCACTAAAACTGAAAGTCTGAGTTTGATCAGGGACCCACAAAGTGGAAGGAGAGAACTACACACACAAGTTGTCCAGTGGCCTCCACATATATGGCACACATGCCTACACCAACACACATACATCACATCCATACATTAGATAGATAGATAGATAGATAGATAGATAGATAGATAGATAGAATTTAAAATATTTTTTCAAAGATTAATAAATAAAAGAAGCCAGTTGAAAAAAAAAAGACAGGAAGATTGGAAACTTATCTCCACCTGGGTTCCATGCTACCTGAAACAAACATGCTTGAGAAAATCCTGAAGTATGCAGTGTGGGTAGATACTACGTACAGGACCTGTAAAGGGTCACGAGTCTAGCAGCCCTAGTTCAGTTGACATGCCTTTCCTCTGCTCATCAGCCCATTCCCATTCTTGGCAATGCTTTCTCTTTTTAAATAAATTGTCTCTATTTTTATCACCTTGCCCTGTGTCCCTGATGTAATTCTTTGTCCTGGGACACAAAACCATGGAAACCTCAGCAGGTACTTTTCAGGACTCAGATTTGTGCTTATAACAGGAAGCATCATGGGTATGTGTTGGCTCTTGTGCCTTGGGAAATGTTTGAGCATTGCGGTCTTGATGTAGAGAACTGCTCTCAAACCTGGGAGGCCTCTCCATCTTTGTTTGACAGCCACAAATAACTAAATTAGAGTAAGCACCATAATAGGGAGTAAATTGGAGGGTTGTGTTAAGTAAGTCCAGGGAAGCAATTTGCCATGCATTCTTCCATGAGAGATTTGGCCAAAAGAGTCAGGGCCTTCATTTTCTATTAAGGTCATTACTAAATGTGGCTTTTGAGATAGAATTGAGTGATAAGGCAATGAAATGTCTTGTAAAGGTGAGTTGTAGGTTAGGAAGTTCAAGTCCACATGGAGTACTTGAAGAACTCTCAGCATCCCAGGAAGCCTATGCCTACATCTCAGATTGAGACCCACTCTACGCAGTTCAATGTTTGCTTTATTTCAAGCATTTTGATTGAATTCTGGTAAAGTCATCCTTCCATCCTTCTTACACACTGAGTATTTTAGACACACATATTCAACCACACAATGAGGGAATGTTATAGAGAGGGCTCATGGAGACACAGGGGATACTGGAGAGTTTTTCTTCAATCCATCATTGTGGAATGGCAGGGACTAGAGTAGGGCTGGACAGGTAGCCTTGATTGACTCCCCACAGAATACTGTATAGCTCAAAGGACTTTCATGGTTGTCTCAAGCTGGAGCAAGGTGGCCACCTTTATATGTGTTACTTTTGGGGGCCATATCTGAAGAAGTCAAAAGAGGGCAACATATTCCCTAGAACTGGAATTATAGGTAGTTCTGGGAATTGAATCCAGGTATTCCGTTACAAGAACTCTTAGTGCTCTTAACCACTGAGCCACTTCCCCAACCCTATAAAAGGAAAGCAAAGAAATGAGCTCATGTATTTTCACTTACGTATTAAGCCTTACATAAAATTTGAAGCTCAATCTTTGAAACTTGGTATAAATTACACTCTAAGTTAAACCATATAATTTGGAAAGACATACAATCCTGCATGTGTGTGTCATTTGTAAGACATCTAAGTGTGACTTTCTTAAGAAACCTATATCTATTTCTTTACTGCATATCGTGATTACCTATGTCGGGTGTCTATCTGCTCTTCTTTTTCCCCCCTCTCTCTTTATTTGTCCTCTTTCTTATCTTAATACAATCACTAACTTTGCTTTCTGCTAGCTCATCTTGAAGTTCTTTTCTTCAGTAGCACAGTCAACTGGGTAGCTTTACCTAGCAGAGATCACTATGGGATAAGGGAACTCCTCAGGATGCCAGTGATATGTTTTGATGCTCTCCTTCTCAAGTTTAATAATGTCCTGGGGTAGCTCACAGAGCCCAGAAAAAACAATTTAGTTACCAATACCAATTTATTACACACAATACTTTAAATAGCCTGACTGAGGAATACGTAGGATGAGGCATAGGAACTTCTGTTCCTGTGGGACTGCTTGCCTGTCTGCTTATGGCTGTGTACATGCTCATAACCTGGATGCCTTGAACCTTTTCCATTAGTCTTAGAATCATGGTTTCATTGTCCAACTGTGATGGAGTAATGAAATGTGATCCAGTAAATGATTCTGATCCAGTAAATTACTGGTGACCCCCTTAACCTTTGACCTCTCTCCTCTTAGAAGTCATGGGTTAGATCTGAACAGTTCAACCTTCTAGACCCATAGTCGACACCCTAGCAAACAGGGTTCTCATTCTCAAGCTATGAGAGGCCTCAGCCTTCAGTTCCTCATTAATATACAAAGGAGCATCACTCCAGAGATTCCAAGGATTATAGAAGCCATGTTCCAGAAAACAAGAAGCATCTTGGGGCTAAAAGTATATTTTTTAATCTGTCAAAGACTCACATGGTTCTTCAGGTGTAGTGGCCATGGGTCATGTTTGTTGCCCAGACCTAGTGTTGGATCAAGGGGATGTATACTACTCATCAAAGGAAAGGTTGACTGTTATAACCTCTTAAGGGCAGGTGGGAAGTTTCACATCAGATGATTTAGTTCAGCATGGTGTATGTAACAAGGAATGCAAAGGAGACAGGTACCATAAACCGAGTATCAAGCCAGGCACCAAGTCACAGCCTGGGCTCCTTCTTAACTTTCTGTCTCAAAGATCACTGTAGGAAAGGTGTGAATCAATTCTAGCTTCTAGACATGGGCTAAAGACGCAGGACCATGTTCTAACAACTGGAAGTTGGGAGACTTATAGAGAAAGTAGTTATCACTTACAGCCAGAAGTGCACAGGAAGTCCAGTCATATCTACTGCTGGGGTAGGTACAACACAGGAGGGCTTGTACACACTGCTGGGAAACCTATACAAACAGCTTCAGTCACCCTAGGCAACAATGTGGCAAGATTTGGTGAGATCTGTTAATTTGTCTTTCCTTGTACCCAGAAGTGCCACTGCTGGAAATTTATCCCAAGGAAATCCAAACAGCAGTAAGTAAGGGCATATCCACAAAGTCGATTCAAAGGGAGGGCCCATCAGTAGACATGGCTGGATAAATTATAGTATACACATACTGCTCACATTCTGCTGACATCAAAAGCTAATCAATCCTAAACCCATTAATTTGGAGAAACTACATAAAGTATGTGATAACCAAAGTGGAGAGAAACGTGTAAAATGATTATTTGTGTAAAATAATAGCAACTTCCCCTATATTCATAAAGGGTGCAGAGGGCCAAAAGGCCAGAGTAGGTCTCCTAAAACTCAAAAGAATATTGAACCAATACAACACACACACACATGCACACGCACACGCACACGCACACGCACACGCACACGCACACGCACACACGCTATATGGATGGCAATATGACTTCATATGGTTGCTAAATACAGTTGTGGTATGTAGAAGATGGAACTCACTTCAGATTTAGGCAACTTCAACAATTAACTAATTGCCTTTTGTTTATTTACTTTTTCTTATATAGGTTAGGGTTCCCAAATCCAAAAATCTAAAATCCAAAATGCTACAAAATACAAACCTTTTTTGGCACTGACTGGATACTCCTGTTTTGCTCAACTGAAGTGTAAATTCTGGATCTGGGAAACTCTATAATCTATTCAAAGATTTCAAGTCTTAAACACCCCTGAAATCTAAAACACTTTGTATCTTGAACATCTGGTTAAGGTATTTTTGGCTTGTACTTCATATATAGTTTGAAAAGGGTTATACTGAGCTATTATCTTATAGTAATAGTGTATATAATTACTTTAAAAATACAACACTCCCCATGTCTCCTGACACACATATAAGTGCCTTCACAGGCTCCTTCTAGGAGCAGAGCAGTTGGAGATATTTTAAATGTGCCCTCCCTCCTCTCTCTCTCTCTCTCTCTCTCTCTCTCTCTCTCTCTCTCTCTCTCTCTCTCTCTCTCTGTCTGTCTGTCTCACTAGGATTTAATTCAGAGTCTTGCATATGCTAGGTAAATGGTACACTAATAATTTATAGTCCTAACCATTTTTATTTTGAGACAGAGTCTTGCTATCTTTGCAACACAGGCTGTGTAGCACTTGCTATGTGGCCAGGATTACTGGTGCACTGTTTCAAGCCCAGCTAGCTGGATTGTATTTTTGAGACTTGGTAAGAAGACAGTAAAAATTAAGGGGACACGGGAAGGGAGGAATCTCCTTAAGCTGAGATTTTATTTGATTTCCTGCCAGCCAAGAGTCAGAAACTTCAGCACAATAGATAAAGCCAAAATTGCTTATGTAGATACTGCTGGCTTTTCTTAAAGACCTTTCCAATAAGGATGTTAAAATAATAAGAAATTGTGTTTACTTAGTGCCAGAATATTTTAAATGGCGAGTTTAACTCTAGTAGATCCCTTATCCCTAAACCTAAGCAAGGAGCCGTCAGACAAGCACTTCACAATTTTATTTGTAAAAAGAGCTTCTTTAAGAGAAGCAGGTAAACTAACTCTCACATCTTACCATTTTTAAAAAATATAAGAAATAATAATTGTTATACTTTGTTTAATCTTTAAATGTTGTAAATTACATTCTTTCAGCAACATGACTTAACCACAGAGTAGTACTTATAGCCCCCCGTACCCCCCCACCGTGTGTGTGTATGTGTGTGTAGTCTTTATCTATCTCTTTGTCTCCATCTCTGTCCCTGTCTCTTTCTTTCTGCACCCTCCTCTCAGCCTACCCTTGGACATGTGGGTCCTCTTTTGAGCCATCTCTCTTACTAGCCCATCTGTATCTTATGTCTATGTAAACTCACTCACTTTGGTTTACTCTGTAGTTGGTCCTGAATTTTCTGTTTTCTGTGGCATAGCCAAGGATCAGGCTTTGCCAGAATGGTGGTCTCCAGGGACAAGATAAGGTTGTGTGGAGGTGGGTATGGAGATAGGGAGATATGGAGATAGGATTCTTTCGCTGATGGTGACAGATGGTGGTGACTGCCAACAAGACATACTAAACCTTGTAGAATCAAGTTCCTCCCTGGCACCCCAGGTCTCTGTCATTTTAGCCCCATCTTGTTCCTTCAGACCCTGAAGTTGGGGACATAGGCTCCCATTGTGACTCACCTGTTTCCTGACTCTGGCTGTAAATTGGGTCTCTGAGAAACCCTTTTTTGGGCCCTAGAACCTTTTCTCCCGCATCTGGCTCCATGCCCAATTCTCCCAACCTCTCTAATTGGGTAACTCTAAGGTGTCTGCTGTTTCTTTTACCCCAGAGGACCCTTCCAGGCACTGAATAATCCTTTACTTCTGATTTTGCTGAACTACTCCATAGGGTTGCTTTTCTTTCAACCCAGTTTAATCTCTGTAGCTAGCTCCTTGACAAGCCTCTTCAATTCCCAGAGAGGTACAGGCCGGTTGCTAGCTGAGGGAGTTCTAAGATATCTATGAGCAAGAGAAGAGGGGAAAATTCCATGTCAAAGTTCCAGAAAGGGGAGATAAGGACATGTTAGATAGAGTAGCCCATATAGTGTGAAAGTCTGGTGTAGAGTGCTGAGTGAGAGCAGAAGCTCATAATGAACAAGTTGCAGGCCAGGTTGTGAACCCAGGTCTGTGGGCTCAGCCCTATGGAAAGCATGAGGTCTTCATGTCTGGACATGTGGTTCATCCATCCACAGAGAGCTACATACTGCTAAAGGTTGGTGTGGATGGGAAGAATCAGGGAAGAGTTAACAGAATTAGAAGTAGAATTGGATGCTGTCATCTGTGTGTATATGTGTGTGTGTGTGTGTGTGTTTATATGTGTGTGTACATGTGTGTGTATGTGTGTTTGTGTGCCTATGCTGAAGCCTAAACAAATTTTACATTACTGACCTTGGTCTTCCCACAATACTAGACATTACCCACACAAAGCTACAGAGCATTTCAACTGTAACCAACTGTATGGAGATAATGCTGTAATTGCTAAATATAGATCTGATTTGAATGTCTTTAGAAAAAATATATAATGTTAAAAATTCTTTAGGTTGTCGTTTTATTAGGTTAAATGTGGTATGTACTTTTGATATCTCAAGGTGACTGCCAATAGCTTTAATATTTCGTGTGTGGCCTACATTGTACTATTCCTTGTGGACAGTTTTACTCTAGACCTGGGGTTAGAAAAAAATTGCTGTAAAGAGGCAGATAGGAAATACTTTAGGCTCTGTGGGCTGTATGGTCTACGCTCATTACTAGTACTTTGTGGCCCAAACCATCATCAGTTACAGATCAAATGTAGGCTAAAGATGGTAAAGCCTTGGATAGACCAGTCTCCTAATTACAGAGCTAGAGTTAGCCTCTGGTGCTCTGCAATGCTAGGGTTTCTGGCTTTCCTTCCTGGTCTATTCACTTTTCAATAAATAGTCAACATGACAGTGTCACTCTCTGGGAGAAATGCTGCTCTAGGAAGGTTTAACACATGGTTGAGGAGTTCATCACAGTGAGCCGTCACAGAAATGAGCGTTCATCTATGTACTTCCTGAGAATGACTTCTTCAAATTGAAATCCCCTTTTCAAAGAGGTTCAGGTACTTCTGTCGATGTGTTTGGTTTCTGTTGCTGCTCTTCTTAGCCATGATCCAGGTCTGATTTCTCATTGCTGACCAAGTATTCTCAAACTCTGATAAGAAAGGAAGCTTCTGTCAGTGCTCAGGAAATTCCTGATGACTTTGGGCAGCTGCGTTCAGGTATACGTATTATAATACTGTCTGTAATGCAATAGAGAGAAAGGTTGCAGGCAACACAACCTCTTTCTTGTAGTGAGAATTGTTGAGTTTTGTTTCCCTGTAGAAAGAGCCTCCACCTTCATGTCTTTTTGTTCACCAGGACTCAGGAGAGGTCCATTAACTAACTCACCTAGTCTGGTTATGGTGACTATTCTGTGCGGATTAATGCTGGGCAGATAGCAGTCCACCTGATTCTCTGGTATATGTTTTGTAGATGTTTCAAAATTAGAATACATCACGACCCCCCAAATCCTTCTTCTTTGCTGCATTTCACATGTACCTATGCTTTACATGTTGACCTTTATTCATGTCTGATCTTCCTCTCTTCCCTGATTGCAAATGACCTGCACAGGTGGGTAGAAATCTAGAGGCTGAAGATACAGACTGTAGGTAGACAGTGCGTAGATTCACACAAATGTCCAACAAAATCCACTGAGAGGGAAGCCCTTATGTTCCAAGACAGAGGAAGAAAGAATAAGAAAGCTTGTGATTGGCTTGTGCAAGCACTTCAAAGTCTCAACTTTTCTGCTAGGAAGACTGTGGAAAAGAGGCCCTCAGGCATGTCTTTCATTCCTTTCCCCATTGGCTCTGCCCTATGGAGTTGGTGGAGATTTGCCCGGATAGCCCTTTTCAAATACACACCATTAATCCTAAGTGCATAGCTCTTAATAAAAATGAAGTACAGCTATTCATAGTGTTTGCAATCTAATAAAATGTATTTATATCTGTTTAAAAATATGATGGCTACTTTTAAATATCTTTGGAAACATTTAAAATGTGCAAAAACTTTACAGATGAATATGATAGGTATCCACTTAGAACCCTAGACACTATCCCCATTATTTCTAGAATTCTTTGCCCCAGGTAGCCTCTACCATGCATACAGTGTTATTAGCATGCATTTCATTCTTAATACATATGTATTTGTATCTAAATATGCACGTGGGCCAATGGGCAGTGGATAATACATTCTGACTACTGACCTGAAGAATCTGACTATGTGTAGAACATAACACCTAAAGCCCTTACATAAATGGAATAATAATGATTTAATTTTCCTGCTATGTCTTTTGTTATTTTGTAGTTTTTTCCTTAAAATTCTGTTGAAAAGATTTAACATTGTGATATAATGTCTTTGCCAGTTTCATTTCATATATGCTCCAGTTGATAGGTCCATTGTCTTGCTAATGAACGTGAATTTGTTTCCAAGTTGAACTACCCAAAAATGCCTCCTTGCATGTATTTACTACATTTTTGAGAATCTAGAATATATAATTGGCAGGGAATTTCCTGGATCCTTGTGTGTGTGCGTGCATGTGTGTGTGTGTGTGTGTGTGTGATGCATTGCTCTTTAATGGCATCTGTTTATCTCAATGACACATTCCTGGCCACCTGTATCCTCACTAACACAAGCAGATATTAACATCGTATTGTTTGTCTGGTGTGTACGAGAGGGCAGTTTAAGTGGCATGCATGAAAGGAATCACAATATTCTAAAGAGGCACTATTTTTTTCTCTCCCTTTGGCTCTCAGGCTGTGAAATAAGGCACCTCGGGGAACTGGGATTTTTCTCTAGGAGTCTCGTACTGGGAGAAGGAAAAGGCTGAAGCCTGATGCTAGCCAGAGGGGGAACATGATCCCAGAAAGAGATTTCACAGTGCTGAGAACTTGGCAGACTATGGTGCAGAACTAGACTGTAACCCAGACAGTGATGAGCTAATGATGGGCAGGACCACTCTTTGACAGGATTGCTGAGATATGCAGAACTCTTTCCTCGTATTTGGACTTTGAACTGATCCTGAAGATGGTCTTTGGGGTGGGGGTGGGGGTGTTCACTAGATCCTTTTGCCCATTTTCCCAATGTTAGCATCTCCTTTTCACTATTAATTTGATTGTTTTTAATTGTCTTATCAAGGAAGGACAAGTGACTTAATCAGCATGTTAGGGCTACCGGGGAAAGTAGATATTGACTCTGACTTCAGCAACAGTAGCGTTTTGGATAGTGTATGTTTCTGATTTCTTGTACCTTTGTCTTGTTTCCTTATATGTTCATCGTTCATCAGATTACTTTCCGTTCTGTGAATTGCCTGTTTTTAATCATCTCCCATTTTTCCCATTGGGTTCCCATGTCTTATGTAAGATGACTTTTACACAGTCCGCATAGTTACCTTCAGCTGACTCCAGGCTTTGAAAACATCCTTTCTCAAGTGTTGACTCATCTTTGTTTGTACAAGATATTAGCCATTACCATGCCATTTTCAAAGTTTCTCCATTTGGATTAAACACTACCAAATACTGAAACCAAAGTATCTTGTTGATTTTTTAAATTCTCACCCCTTATCATCATCCCCCAGGACAGGAAAGCTGTTTATCAGTTACCTGACATTCTTCAGTTCAGCACACACCCTACCCTGCCCCTAGTAACAACATACCCAAGACAAAAGAGGAAAGAAAGAAAGAAAGAAAAAAAGAAAGAAAGAAAGAAAGAAAGAAAGAAAGAAAGAAAGGAAAAAGAAAACATACTCTCTCCCTTT
The DNA here is from genome assembly GCF_004785775.1 of Grammomys surdaster. NCBI lineage: Eukaryota > Metazoa > Chordata > Mammalia > Rodentia > Muridae > Grammomys > Grammomys surdaster. The sequence continues at coordinate 9,858,386 of NW_021621022.1, forward strand.
TCCCACTCCCCCTTTCTACCCTTCTACAACTAAGCCTGAGAGGGAAGGGCAAGTTTTACTCCTTGCACTAAAGACCCCCTCTGCAGCTCCTTTCCTGAATAAAGCCTATGCTGTCCATCGAGTCATTTGTCTGTGAGTCCATCCTCCTTTGCAGACTTTACATAAGAGTCTGGACATCAACTCTAATCTTTCTCATTGGGTGTGATGAGGAAACTGCGCAGAGTAGGACTAAGCAGTGGGCTATGTGCCTTTATCCTTCTGTAGTCTCCTTAGCTTTCAGCCCTGGGAACTCTGTTACAGGTGAAGCAGCTGCCTAGACTGGAGGGAAGGCAGGCAGCCTGTGTTCCCTGCTTAGTGATTTTTCCAGGCACTTAATGTACTACTTTGAATCCCATGGAAATATTTGCAAAAAGCCTTTGTCGTAAGATAACTTAATTAAACATTACTTACAAGAGTTTAATATTCATTATTTGGCTTCAATTACTGTCCTTGTCCCCTCCCTTCCCTCTCCTCCGCTGGAGAGTTCCCTCCCCTCCCTTATTCCGAGGGTCTAATTAGCCTAATGGCTGCTGCTTGCCGTGACCTTCTGTCTGTTGAAAAACAAAAACATAAAGGCTGTCTTTGGTTTGCCTTCCCAATGCTCTTTGCATGTGGCAGGCCAGATTCTGAATTCTGCATTTCTCTCCCTTTGCAAATACGTGGCCCCACATGAGCGGCCTAGCGGAATTAATGATGTGTATTTGAAAAAGGGTTGGCAGCCAAATCTCCATGAACACCAGAGGGCTGGGGCAATGGAGAAAAGGAGGAACTGAAGGAAATAAAAAATCAAAACCCTTCAGAACCCTCCTGCAAGGGCTGGCAGCACCGGCTGGACTGTGGCTGGCAGGAAAGGCTTTCAAAGGAGGGTAGGTGCTTGCATAAGCCAATCACATACCTTCTTAGTCTTTCCTCCCCTGTCTTGGGGGCATAATAACATCCTGGGCTTCCCTCTCAGTGGGTTTTTTTTTTTTTTGGAGGCTTTTGTGTGTCTTCCCCTACAGTCTATGTCTACAGCCTCCAGTTTCCTCACATGGGGCCATGTACATAGCAGGACAGGAAGGAGGCAGATGAATGAGGAATTTGATCTTAGTTGTAGCATGTTTTCTGAGCTCCTTTTGTGTTGTCTGCACAGTTGGACATCATAGGGATTCAAAGGTGAGAATGTTTAGTCTCCAAGGAGCTGGAGAAGCACAGTGGGGACTCTATCATCAGTCAGCTGGGAGAAGAGCCAAAGGAGCTTTGTCAAGGCACCTTAGGATCCATGAGCTGCTAGGCACTGGTTCTAAGGGAAGCTGGGTGTGGAAAGGAGGAAGCAAGGACCATCGGCATCAGTAGGTGGTATCAGAGATGCACCTTAAAGGAGAAAAAGAGATGGAGTTGGGCACAGGGCTGGTGGCATTCTGAGCAATGGAAGAAGAGGCACTGAGTGACTGGTGTATTAGGGGATAAGTAGAGTACAAAGTGGGATGGCACTATGCCTGGAAAGAGTAAGGAGATGTTAGATGCAGTTTGGGTGCTGGGCGAGGGAGGAGCCATAAGGGTGCATGTCCAGGAGCTTGGTCTTTACACTGAAGATACAATTTACTGGAATACACTGAAGGTCATCACATCAGTCATGATACTGACCAATCCATATTGTGTCCTAAGAGTCTACATAGAGGTGAGGTGGATGAATCCATGAAGAAAAGATACAGCAGAGGCGAATGGAGGCAGAGTACAGTTGCAGGGTGCTGGCTCATGCAGCTGGAGATAAGGCGCCTCGGTAGACAGTTGCTTAGAAAGCAGGTTTTACATAATGTGGGACAAATAGGATGGGATGGGTAGCTAAGCTGATCAAGATCTGCCCACGAAGCAACTTCCAGGGAGAGAGGAGACTAATTGATATCAGCTACAGACAGAGACCAGACCGTGCCAGCCCAGAGAGGCTGACCATAGTCATCATAAGCATTAGTTCTAAAGAGTCAGTAAACTCAAAGTTTGTCCAGATCTCTAGAAATGTGCAAGGTGTCACCTGCAAGGTGACCTAGGTCATGGGGAGTGGGGACATTAAGACTTCAGCCTAATTCAGGATATAAAGCTTGACTTAAAAACCAGTACAGACTTCAGAATGTGGTTGTTGTTCTTACTATCCCTGGTCTTTGCTCTTTAGGAGGAGGAAGAGGACTGTCTATCTGTTGTTTCTCAGGAAACCCAAAGGTTAAGTTTAGTATGGTTCATCCCATTTTCTACTTTAGGAGCTGTACTGGTTGGTTTTGTGTGTCAACTTGATACAAGCTGGAGTTATCACAGGGAAAGAGCCTTCCTTGAGGAAATGCCTCCATGAGATCCAGCTGTAAGGCATTCTCTCAATTAGTGATCAAGGGTGGGAGGGCCCATTGTGGGTGGTGTCATCCCTGGGTTGTAGTCTTGGGTTCTATAAGAAAGTAAGCTGAGCAAGGCAGGGGAAGCAAGCCAGTAAGTAACATCCCTCCATGGCCTCCGCATCAGCCCCTGCCTCCAAGTTCCTGCCCTGTGTGAGTTCCAGTCCTGACTTCCTTTGATGACCAACAGCAATGTGGAAGTGTAAGCTGAATAAACCCTTTCCTCCCCAACTTGCTTCATGGTCATGATATTTTGTGCAGGAATACAAACCCTGACTAAGACAGGAGCCCTAGGAGATTCTTGGAGATTCTGCAGGCTGAAGAGGATCCCTCTCCTACAGATTTCTTTGCTACCATCAGCCACTGTCTGATACTCTGACCTGAGACATCCTGGAGTTCATTGATTAATATTGGATGCAACCCAAGTTAGAAGGAATAAGAGGTAACTGGGAGGGAGCCTAGGCAAAAAGAATGGAATGACTGGCCACAGAACACTGTTACTAGAGGGCAGAATTTCACATAGTCAAGGTCTTCTGATTTCTCTTCCTGGGACTCTGAATAACAGAATGAGGAGGATTCCACTTGCTTCCTCTTTTGTCTTTTCTAATGCTAATGCAGGCCCACGGTGAGGTCTATATGTAGTATAGTACCCCATATGCAGTACCCTATGTGGTGCCCTATATGCAGATGGTTCTTTCTTCCTGTCTAGGTTCTAGAGTCTGAGTAGATCCAATAGGATGAAGTCTCATACACACGTTCTCTGGAACCAGTCTGCCTAGGTCAAGATCTTATGTCTGTTACCTATAAGCCAGGTACTCTTGGCTTTCCTATGATTCAGTCTATATTATCTAAATATTATCTATAGTGTAGAGAAGGTGAAATACATTACTGACAATGTTGCTCAAAGCCAATTATCCCAGTATAGTTATTTATGGTGTTCCCTTTCCTTCTCATATGTGTTAGATTTGGATATCCCATAGCATAAGTATGGGGCATTAATAATAGTACTTAATTTATAAGACTGCAATGATTAAGCTCGTGAAAGCGTTTACATTACCGACTGATAGTATAAAGCCATGAGTTACTATTTGTGTCTTGGATATGATAACATTATAGGGCTGCCGCAAAGAATTATTACAAATTGAGAACTGCAAGCAATGAGAATTTCTTCACTAGTACTTTTAGATGCTGAAGGATGGAGACTGTGGTGTTGGTTGGCTCATCTGTATCCACTCCATAAGCTTTATCTAAAAACCCATTGCCTTTCCCGCCACTGGAGGTACCTGGTGCTCATGGGCACTCCTTGGCTTGTGGCAACATCATTCCCGTCTGGCTTTGTCTTCGCTTGGTTTGTTTTCCCAGTCTGATCTTTCCTCTTCTCACAAAGATACCAGTCACTGGGTTAGGGATGAGGCATGACCTCATTTTAACTTGATTACCTCTTTAAAGACCCTATTCCCAGACATAGCACGTTTGCAAAGTTGTGAGCAGATGTGAATCCGTGGGATGCATCATTCAGTCTTGTAAAGACACAGCCCTCAGCTCACAGTTACTCTTTCATCTACTTGACTTTTATACCTAGTGCAAGACTTCATTTAGCACAGTGGGTCGTTGATTGTCCATTGATAGATACAATGCTGCAGAAAGATGGTCTGTGTTGGTTTACTGTAGAGCCACTGCTGGCAATGGAATTAAGGAAAACGAGGAACGAATTGAATTGCTTCCTGTGATCTCCCCCTCAGCGGAGGATTCTAGCTTCTAGGAGCTGTCAATCTCCTTGCTTGCTCACCCTTCGGCTAGTATTTAAAAAAATAAAAATAAACCTTCAAATCATTCTTAAAAAGAAAGAATTCAACCACGCAAATCAACAACCACACACACAAAATCCAACAGAAAGGCCCCTCGGCACATCAAGGAGATGCTGGTGCCCAAACTGAAATAGTTTTTCCATAATATAGCAAAACATATTAAATTCAATAGACATCAAAGGAACTTTGGGGAGCAGTTGCTGAATTTCCTGAAGTAAACAGGATTTCAAAGAAAGCACTGGGATCATGGGGGTGGCAGCAAATTTTGAAGGGACAAAACATGGAATGCCCCAGCTCTCCATCGGAGAGTGACTTCCTTAAAGAGTGGTAATAAGTGAGACCTTGAAACAGTTTTGACCCAGGTGCCAATGGAGACCACAAGTGACAAGTCTATCTCCAAATGACAGAGGTGGATGATTCTGTCCCCAATTTCATTCTGCCAGTTATTCAGAATGAGCAAATCATTGCAAACAAAGGGGATTCTGACAAGAGGAAGACAGCTTCGTGTGGGCCGCAAAGCAGTAGATGGCTTTGTGTTGAGAGCAGGTAGACAGCAACTGTGACACCTTCACTATTGGAGAGATTAACATTTCAAAATCTCAAGGGGTGTGTATGTGTGTGTGTTTGTGTGTGTGCATGTATAAATATAAGTGTGTGTGTATATGTGTGAGTATATGTATGTATAAGTGTGTATATGTCTATGTTTGAGTATGTATATATGCCTATGTGAGTTTGCGTGAGTTTGTGTGTATGTGTCTGAGGACTGTGTGAGTGTGTGTCTATGTGAGTGTGTGTGAGTGTGAGCATGTGTGTACATGTGTATGAGAGTGTGTTTATATGACTGTGTGTGTAAGTGTGACTGTGTGTGAGTGTGTGTGAGTGCATGTGTGTTTAAGTGAGAACGTGCATGAGTGTGTGTGAGGGATAGTGTGAGTGAATGTGTGTGTATACCCGTGTGCATGTTGTGAGTATGTATAAGTATGCATATACGTGTGTTTCTGTGAGTATGGGTGAGTGTGTGTGTGTGTGTGTGTGTGTGTGTGAGTGTGTATGTACCTGTGTGTACCTACTCATATGATTGAACTTCTGCCAGAAAGGGGATAAGGATGCACCTACTGGCAGGAAAGCTAAGGCCCTCATATAGGATGTGTTCTGCCTTTTCATGAGTTAGGTTTAGGGTAGAGTTCTTTGGGATCAACAAAGTACAGAAATGTACAAAACACAGCCTCAGAAAGGCTAAGTGTCTTGTCCAACATCACATAGATTCAATGAGTTGTATTCCCTCATTAATGGTTAAGCCTTTACTTATACAATCATTTCTACAGGCAGGACTCTCTAAGGTACCAATACCGCACGATGCTCAAAATCATCTCTAGCTGACGTACAAGCCTAACGTCAGGTAGATGCTGTATAAATAGTTGTCTTGTTAAGAAATGACAAGAAAAGAAATCTGCAAATGTACAGTGTAGATATGCTGTCTTGAGTAATTTTGAATCTGGCTTAGTTACATTTGCAGGTGTAGGTCCCATAGTAGACAGCTGACCATACAGTTGAGGAGTAAGAGATATTCTCAGCTACCAATACATCCAAGACCCTCAGCCCAATGATTCCCAAGTGTGAGTCACTATCAGAGTCACCTGTGTTGGTCTTACAAAGACGAGCAGGTGCTTGTATGAGTATGTGTCTCATTTCTCCCAGGTAGGAGTGTACTGGGTTCTATCTAATCATAGTTACCCCATGAAATCGGCCCAGCTGTGTGCTGAAACAGCTTTATCCTTTCACACATCCTTACCAGCCAAGCGCAGCATCCACCCATACCACATCATCCCTGACTCTTGGAATGTTTGGTCTGTTTCTAGTTATTCCATCCATCACGAGGTGATGTCCCCTTGTGGCTTTCATTTGAATGCTCTAGTGCCAAATGCTAGCAAGTTTTTTTCTCATATGGGTAATTTTATATCTGTATAACTTTCTGGTAAATTATTTTTATCCAGTGTTTTTATACTGCATTGTGTTTGGTTTGGTTTTTAAATTAAGATCAGAGGGTTCAATGAGATAAGTCAGTGGATAAAAGTACTTCTCACACAAGCTTGATGATCTGAGTTAAATACCAGAACCTGTGTAAAAGTGGAGAGAGAGAAAGAAAGAGAGATCTGACTACAAAGTTGTCCTCTGACTCTTGCATGTGTACCATAGCATACCCACACTCATGTCATTGAAATGATGATGATGATGGTGATGATGATCATGGTGATGATGGTGATGATGGTGATGATGGTGATGATTTGTAGAGGTTTTGTGTGTGTATATTTGTGTGTTTACTTACAATGTCTCAAAGTAGAAATAACCCAAATACTTACTAATACATTTGTGTTATAACCCAATTGTGGTGTATCAGAGGATGGCACCTACTTAGAAGTAAGGGGACATCAGTACATGTTACAACATAGATCCATTTTAACATAATCATGATGAATGCCAGAGGGTTGACACACAAAACGTATACATTCTTTGAGTCCAAATAAATGGAAAATTCCAGGAAATAGAAAGTGTTCTTCGGTAACAGAAAAGTATTACCTGTTGCAGCCTGGTGAAGTGGGGATGGGAAGGATGGAGGAGGGAGATTGCAAAGGCTCATGGGGGAAACTGAGGACATCGAGGTTCGGGATGTTTATTATCTTCATTTTTTGAGTGTCTCTTGAGTATATACATCTGTCAAAATCTGCCATATTTTTCATGCTAAGCATCTTAGTTTGGGCATAAAAAAGAGGGAGAAAAAAAATCTAGGCTTGAGTCCTTATTCACTATTTACCAGCTGTGTAGATCTGAAAATAAAAACGAAGTCCAAATAGCTTATCTACATCTGAGTTTCCTTCATTTGTACAAATAGGGGGGAAAAAACCAGAAAAAATTCTTCTGAAGTGCCTGGCACTAACTACGTCTTCATAAACCCATGTTTGGTTGTCTTTCTTTTTCCCAGTACCTGCTTCCACCCCTCCATCCTTAATCCACCCTCATCACAAGAGAAGTGCTGCCCCTTACACCGAGTGTGTGTGTGTGTGTGTGTGTGTGTGTGTGTGTGTGTGTTTGCTCTATGGATGTGCATGTGCAGGAGTGACTGAACTGTGTATACTGGGAGGTCAGGGTGAGCTTAACTGACTAACCAAGGGTTAGCATGAAGGCCCCAGAAGGTAACAGGAGCAAGCGTTAGCTTTACCATCCACACTTACCTAGTTCATAAATCCCCCACTGAAATGCATACAGAACAACCCCAGCTCCCATAATGCATTGCAGTGATTAGTGTTTATCTTCATTCCACATCAGGGCCTGCGGGCTGGCAGCGTCCCTCCTTCCCCGCTGTCCTTTATCATATGGTTAACTGGTTAGCTGGCTCAGATTTTGCAGCCAGAACTGAAGGGAGGCAGCCAAGCAGCTTTCTTTCTTTGCTCCCCTGCCTCTCCCTCCCCTTTTGTAAGCTCTCTGCCTCTGCTCCATTGTCCCAGGAGCTCCAAAAGCTCTCCAGGCGCATGTGTGTGAGTGTGTGCCACACAAGCGCACAGACACAGGTTCGTACCCACTCACTTCTTGCAGCTGTGGCCAGGCCTTTGAAAGTCTCTTATCATCCTGGTGCACATGTGCTGGGCTGTGGGTGCATTTGCAAGGGTAGAAAGGAGGCAGTAGGAAGCTTACAGGAAAAACCGAGCTCCCAGCTCCCCTTGTCCCTGCCCTCTTTGTCTAGATGAAATTTCAGATGCTACCGGGGTGTCTTGTCAGCAAATCTTTTGCAAAAAAAAAAAAAAAAAATGGAAGTAATATTATATATAAAAGCTGATTTGTTCAGTATTTAGCCTACAGAGGAGATGTGTATAAATGTAGAGAAAATGCCTGATTCCTCATGTGGCTGTGACTTCAGGTTTAACAGCTGTGGAACCACAGCCAAGAAAAGGAAAAGCAATGATTGAATGCCTACTGTGTGCTAAGTTCTTTCAGGCACATGCGCTTGTGTGATTCTTGGTGCCTGTTATATGTGCTGGGTAATCATCAGTCAATACGGTCTGAATAGAGTCACGAGTTGGGGAGTCTCTCGGCCCCTCTTGTGTGGTGAACTGACTTCTGGCAAGCATGGGGCAGAGGGCTGAAAGCAGCATGTGTGTGGAGAGCATTGGACTTTCCCAGTAGATGCCAACACTTCATTTCTGGTCCTCCTCCCTTTTAAAATGTATCTACCAGCTTCATTAAAGACACACTCTGCTTACTTTGAAGCTGCAGGCTACACTTACCGAATTAAAAGGAAAACAACGAAATAAATCAGAAAACTTCAGATAATTAAACAAGTTCTGCTCGGAAACAAGTGTAAAAACAAGATGCATTCCTATCCTAAAAGACAAGGGCAGGGTTTTGACAGAGCCCCCCTGCATCATCACTCAGTTTTCCCTCTGCCTTCTCTAGGATGGTGAGTGTGGAACATTCTGGAACTTTCCATTCTTGAGTAACATAATGTCATCTTCTCTCCCCCAAACACTCCAGCGATGTCTATAAAGGTATGGCAGAGGCAATGCCATGTCCCTGTTCATTGAACAATCTGTTCTCTCTCTCTCTCTCTCTCTCTCTCTCTCTCTCTCTCTCTCTCTCTCTTTTGCTTTCCTTCTAAGGTAACCATGACTATAGTATCCACTGTCTGGAGAGTTTCCTGTCAATCACACAAAGCTGGAGAACGAGTATCATTGCCATCCAACAGCCACAGGCTTCTCAAAATCACCTTGTTCAAACTGATCTAACTGCTTTGTGCTCCATTTCCTGGGTGTTTCCTTACCCAGAAATTGTCACCATCCTTGACCTGGATGTTAAGAAAGATGCCTAGAGGTCACCCAAGAATCCAGGCTGACCAGTATCTCCGGGCATTATCTCCATGATGTCAGTGGCTTCTTTCTATTTTTTTCAATGTACACATTTTATCCATTCATAATGCAAACCCTGTAGTCCCACATCAGTACGTGACTGGTGGGAAGCAAGGCCCAGCATCCACATAGACACTAGCATTGGAAATTCTAGACCTACATGCTCCAATATGCTGTCAATTGGTCTTTGGAAACTGACTTCTGAGAAATTGGGTGTTCCTATTTGGTACTTGATTTGGAGTAAGGGTTACAAAGAAAAAGTTTGGAATTGACTCTTCTGAGTTGGACTGGCCTCAGTAGAAGCATTTATTTTTTTTATTTTTCCCAGTGAGTCAGGGGACAGACATGGGTTGTGCAATATTCCAGCCAGCAGCAATGCCAGAAGCACCTCTTGTTTGTGTGGATTATTGCTAAGTGAGGTCCTTTTATTGTCTGTGCCAATTCTGTAAGACAGCTAGTAGCAATCCAATACCTGATTTTAAATTAGCTAGGTAAATCTCTTCTCTTCCCTTTCCTTTCCTTCCCTTCCCTTCCCTTCCCTTCCCTTCCCTTCCCTTCCCCCCCCTGCCCCTCCCCTACCCCTCCCCTTTCCCCTCCCCCGTTTTATTGAGACAGGGTCATCTTCTGAAGTTTCAGGTGGCCTTGAATTCACTATAGAGCCCAGTTTGGCCTCAAACTTGAGGCAATCCTCCCGTTTCAGCCATGGCTTAGGATGGTCTGCTGACAGCAATACCACACTAGCTTGGGGCCTTCTGTCTACTGTCCCTGTCAGAGACATGGAAACTCCATCACTGCTGTCGGGAATGTCACTTGTGCTGATGATCTGAGCTCCCCACAATGTTGTCCCTCCCAATTCCTGGGAACCAAACGTATGCTCAGAGACATAAGCATTTGATACTTTTGAAAAGGAAAGTGCCCTCTGCCATTTTACAGAAATTTTCAAAGGCTGGTTCACCCAATATAAATATGGTAACTATTTTGAGGAAAAAGGTACTCAAACCCCCAGAATTTCTGTTACTGGTTTGTTCCTTGTGGCGAAAGGATCTTTGTTTCAGTGAGTGTCAGATTTCTCAAGAGCAGCTGCCAGGTTTGAAAAGTTATGGCTACAGATGTTCTTGCTCAGACATGAGTAGCCTACAAAGACCTTGGCTCTTCCTTTCGTTTCGGGCTCAGCACTAGTCAGGGAAGCTTGGTTTTGCTGTTTAGCTGCATCATTTACAGCAGTCATACTCAGTAGACAATGAACATGGTGGTCCCAAGGGGAAATATGTGGTTAGGCTTCCACTAGCTTCTACTTGTAGCATTTTGTCTTAGCTAGGGTTTCATTTCTGTGAAGAGACACCATGATCGTGGCAACTCTTATAAAGGCAAACATTTAATAGGAGCTGGCTTACAGTTTCAGAAGTTCAGTCCATTATCATCATGGCAGGAAGCATGGCAGTATCCAGGCAGACGTAGTACTGAAGAAGGAGCTGAGAGTTCTATATCTTGACCTGAAGGCAGTCAGACTGTCTTCTACAGGCAGCCAGGAGATGACTGAAATTGTACACTGGGTCGAGTTTAAGCCTGGGAGACCTCAGAGCCCACCCCCACAGTAACACCTCCCCTCCAATAAGACCACACCTTTTAGTAGTGCCACTCCCTATGGGCCAAGCATTCAAACACAGGAGTCTGTGGGGCCAAACCTATTCACACCACCACCCATTTCATTATCCAGTCTACTTGTAACCTTATCTATGTGTGTTTCTGTTTTAAGAGCCTTGCTTAATATGCATAGTTTATTCATGAATGATGGAGTCACACCCAAGACCCAGAAGCCACCATGTTTCTTGCTTAAATGAAACTTTTCTAATGCCTGTATCTTCATTACAGGCCGTATGTCACTTTCCTTGTTCTTCACCACTGCACTTGAGGAGCATCTTACTTTAGCTATAGAAGTGCCACCAAGAGGTGCCACAGACCCTGACAAGGACACCTAGTTAACATATGAGAGCTGGAGGAGAAGGCAGTGCATTTGCTACCTTGTTCGTTCTCACCCATCTTGAGGTGTGCGTGTCAGCAGCTCAAACCTTTCACTACTCTTCACAAGTCCAAAAACGGCTCTGAGTGTTAATTCAGGGTTATGAACCAACTTGAGTGTGTTTAGCATCTGTGATTAGTAAGGAGCAGCTCGTGTGTGTGTGTGTGTGTGTGTGTGTGCATGTATAAGGAGCAGTTCATGTGTATGTGTGTGTGTGTGTGTATGTGTAAGGAGCAGCTCATGTGTGTGTGTGTGTGTGTATGTGTAAGGACAGCTCATGTGTGTGTGTGTATGTGTAAGAAGCAGCTCATGTGTGTGTGTGTGTGCATGTGTAAGGAGCAGCTCATGTGTGTGTGTGTGTGTGTATGTGTAAGGAGCAGCTCATGTGTGTGTGTGTGTGCATGTGTAAGGAGCAGCTCATGTGTGTGTGTGGTGTGTGTGTGTGTGTGTAAGGAGCAGCTCATGTGTGTGTGTGTGTGCATGTGAAAGGAGCAGCTCATGTGTGTGTGTGTGTGTGTGCATGTGTAAGGAGCAGCTCATGTGTGTGTGTGTGCATGTATAAGGAGCAGCTCATGTGTGTGTGTGGTGTGTGTGTGTGTGTGTGTAAGGAGCAGCTCATGTGTGTGTGTGTGTGCATGTGAAAGGAGCAGCTCATGTGTGTGTGTGTGCATGTGTAAGGAGCAGCTCATGTGTGTGTGTGTGCATGTACGAGCACGCATGTGTGTGCGCATAATCATACACACTTTGGCTTCTCTGAGAGAGCGGGGGACTTATTCCCCTAACTGTGGGCTGTGGAAAAATAGGAACTAGTTCAGACTAGATGAGGTGGTGTACACATAACGTTCTTTAGAAGGCAAGGATCTCACTTGCTTAGTCACAGCATGTGACAACATGGCTAGACCTTCAGGTTGGTGTTTCCTAATTTGGAGTGCAGGGGCTCTGACCCTCAAAAATCACATTTATTGAGCCATGATGTTCAAATTATTTTCATAAGTACAAACTGTTATTTGACCTTTCTCTTCTTGCTCTCGCATGAGCACAGACTGGAGGTTCCCAGAGGCTTTGGGATGGATGATGCCATAGCTCTGTTAATCAGGTTTATCCCATTAGCATAAATGCATAATTGAGGTTCTCAATAATTTACCCTGTGATTAGACTACCTGGTTCTCTCTTCTCTGGGAAAAGCTGTCCAATGATCCACTGAGGAGATGCACTTTTCCTTTGGCAGTGCACCAACATCTGTCCATGTGCAGTTCTCTTGTTTGCCTGTTCTAGCTCTTTGTGGTTCAATTTCATGACCTCTGACTCCTTTGCGCTGTGACTCTCACTTGTCCTTTGACCTCCACAGGTAGTTTCCTGCCTTTTCTTCTCTCATATCACAGCATGGCTGCAGGAGGGAGGCAGCCAGCTGTTGCTCCTGACCTCTCCAGCCCCTGAGAGACATATCTTTGTTAGGCAGAAGAAGCTTCCAGAAGTTCTTCCTGAGTATGAGTATGATTTTGTGAGTTGTGTGTGTGTGAGTGAGCATGTGTACATGCATTGTTCATGTATGCGCACATGGAAATGCATGAAAATGCATAAAAGCACATGTGCTGTGGAGGCTGGAGGACATCTTCAACTGTCCTTGGTTTTTAGATGGTCTCTCACTGGCCTAGAACTCTCCAAGTAGGCTACAATGGCTGGCTAGTGAGCCCAGAGATCTGGTCTACCCGTCTCTGCCTCTAGTGGTGGGGACTACAGGGACTTCTCACCATGTCCGGGTTTTTTTTTTTTTTTTTTTTTTTTCAACATAAACCCCTGAGTTCTGGGAGATCAAACTCGAGTCCTCATCCTTGCACAACAGGGTTTTGCTGAGTAGCTCCTGCATCTGGGAGGTCGAAGGAATGAGGTGACTGTGGAGGGATGGCATCTGTGTTGTCCTGTTTCTTGGTTAGTGTTCTACTTACTTCTCTGTTGCTGTGATAGGATCCTGACCAAAAACAACTTAGAAGATGAAAGAGTTTATCTGGCTTAAAATAAACTCTTGTTTATTTTATCTGACTATGGTTATTTAAGTTTGTTAGAATCTACGATGGAAGGAGTCCAGGGAAGGAGGGCAAGGCGGCGGGGCGGGGGGATGAGGCAGGAGCGGAAATAGAGACCTTTGTGAAATGTTAATTATTGCCTTCTTCTAGACTCACATCCATTTACCTCTTTGAGACAGTCCAGGCCCACCTGCTTAGGTGTGGCACAGCTCACAGTGGCTGAATCCTCTCATGCCAATCATCATCCAAGAAAATGAGCCATAGACATGCTGAAAGGACATCTGATGGTAACATCTCTTCAACCAAGAGTCCATAGTTCCAGGTATGTCAGGTTGACAGCGGACCACATCAGGCCCCATAGCTATGTGAGTGATCAGAGTGGGGAGAGCCTCAGGCTGAGGGTACCTCAGGCTGCTGCTGTTCCCAGCCCTGTGGCTTGCTCTTCTGCACCTTCCCCCTCTTGTAAGCTTCTTTCCAATTCTTTTCCTGTCTGTCCTAATTCTTCCCCAGCTTTATCCAAATAGGCAGCCTGGTATATTTGTATCAGTAAGAAGCAATCAGGACAGCTACAACCCCTGCAATCAATATATAATTGTACCAGCATCCTATCACCTCTGGCCTCTGCACACTGATTACCACTGAGGCCTCCTGATTCTGGCAGTGGTTCCAGGTTCTGCTGCTGGCTGCATCTGAGGATCATGTGCTAGGTTTACAGGCTCAGTGTAGGGAATCCATTTAGGCCTGAATAAGGTTTGCTGAAACCATTAGGGACCAAGAAATCATGTGATACATACAATTAAAAGTAATAAAAGTCTTTAAAATATGTGTTTTTTAAAACTCTACATAGATGTTAACAATGGTAAGAAGTGAACCATAATATTCAATGATGATCAAAATATAAATGAAGATTATAATCCTACAAAAACGGGGGAATCTAATGGGAGATAATTAGATCATAGAGTACCACCCTCAGGAATGGATTAATGCCTTGTGCAGAAACTGGGTTAGTTCTCTCCATGGGATTAGATTTGCTGGGCTGGGGGAGGTGTTAGTTCTCTTGGGACAAGTGTAAATCTTTCACAGCCTCCCATCTCTTCTCTATGAGTGTTCCTCCTGCATGGCCCACTTGTATTTTCTACTTCTCCACCCTGGATTGCTGAACAAAGCCAACTGGATACAGCTACCCAGTTATAGATAGAACTCTTAGTCAAGTTAACCTCTGGTTTTTGAAGCATCTTTTCCTGTAGACATTCTGTTACATCAGTAGAAAACAGAGCAAGATACCCAGGAGAACAAAACGGTCTCCGTTGGCTGTATAGCACTCTCTCACACATCATTTTGTCCCTTGAGAAAGACAGCATACGGTATTATGCTTTCTTACCAGACAGGAAGAACAAGTAGCCCGCTGTCTCTGTTTGCTTGGGATTATGGGAATATTCCTGGGATTTTTCAATGCTAACGGAAAACTGGCCAACTTAGGTTAGATACAGTTCTCTTGATGTACTACAATGGCTTAGGGACTGGATTTTCTTCCCATGACACTGCTCCAGGTAACTTCCAGTGCACTCATATTGTCCCCTGTCTGTAAAGGCCAGCACAATAAAAATTAACAGCTATGGTTCAGTGAATGTTTATGTTGCCCCAGGGCATGGTACATATTTGGTAATTACAGACTGCTTGTATAAAGAGCACCTACTGTGTACTAAGCACTATCCCAAGCACCTCCCCAAATACCAGTTTAACCCACATTTAATCCTTTGCAGGAAAGGGAAGAGAAGCACAGAACAGCTGAATAGTCTTTAATGATCAGACAGTTGGTAAGGGACACAACGGGAATTTGAATGTAGACAGGTGACTTTTGTGACTTCTGACATCACCCTTGTACCTATTGCCACTCTAATCCTGATTAAACACTCAGAAAGCAGAGGGTGTCAGCAGCAACATCTTGTGGAAAAGAAGTCAGAGTCAGGGAGTAAGTTCTTGTTAGATGAATGAATGAATGAATGAATGAATGATTGGGTGGGGAGTCTTAAAACTTCTAAGATTTCAGAGGGAATGATGCTTTTTCTATACACAGTAGAAGATGAGAGAGTAATAAAGCCAAAGAAAAGCAGTTGGTAAAGGGCAGAGCAATGCATTGAGGAAAGGAAGCTGACCTACAAGACTCTTTTTTTTCCCCTAGAAGTCTAAGAAGTTCAACATCAGATCAGACCTACAGTGACGAGGTTCCGAACTATGCTCACTTATGGGACTAGTTGGGAATTGACTGGAGAGGAGCCTGAGGGTAGTTGGTGGGGTAATAGAAATGTGAAAATATATGTTGAGACATGGCTACATACATTTGAAATAAGCCCATTGAGTTATCTTCGTAACTCCTTTACACCTCATTCATGAATTTTTAATTGACAAACAAATAGACAGATGAAATAGAAGAGAGGGATTTCCAGCCAGGGGTCTTAGACTCTGATGCTTGGAATACCCCAGCTATTGAGACAGAAAGTGCTTTTGTGCAGTCAGGTTCCTGTGGTGCCAGGTAAGTTGTTTACAGATTTAGAAACACTGTTTACAGGTGCTTACAGGGGAACTGTTTACAGGTGAAGAAACAGTCAAGGGGAAAAGTGAGTTGACTTGGTTTGACCAAGTGGTTGACTCAAAGTGAGTAACACAGAACCAGCCAGCAGGTGAAGATGGATGGGCTGGCTCTGCCCTAGGCTCCAGCATCCTCCAGCTGGTAGCTGTTCCTATGATACTGGATAACCACAGGTACAAGCTGTAGTCAGTTAGGATAAACCTTGAGGTGATATAATCTTGTTTCAAAACCTGAAAGGGCAGAAGAGGGACATAATTTTATGGAAACAGAATTTCTGGCCATGTTAGAGTTTCTACTGTAAGGGAATAAAAATGGGTTTTACTAACTGGCCATAGTTTGGAAGGCAGGGCAGAGATTTTGGGCAGAATCAGAGGTACAGAAACTATGATTTAGACCTGAGGTTGAGAGCCTAGTTATCAGAAAGCATGATGTCAGCAGAGATCCACTCTGGAGCCATGGATCAGTGTGGCACGATGGTAGGAATAATGATAATACAATTGTAACTCATTTCAGAGAGGTGATAGCTTCCGGGATGTGGACAGGTAGGGGATGGCACCACTGTAGGAGCCTTAAAGGATGTTTACACGCCCGGTATCAACTTTCCCACACAGCTGCTTCACGTTGCCAAGAGACATAAGCTGATGTGTGAAGTGGCTGCTGGCATAACAAAGCATCTTGTTTTACAGTAAGTTTTACAAAAGTGAGTACAAAAAAAATATGCTGCAAAATAATGGCGAAGCCATGCCAAGCACATGAACCAATGCCAGCCACTTATTGTTATCATCAGGTATCACACGCCATGTGTAATTGGATGTGTGCTACCTTTCGGCAACAAGTAGCTCAGCAGATTTGTTTCCAGCATCGTTTCCACAAACACAAGAGCAATGCGCTGTGCTGTGACACCATGTTGCCGGGTGATGTGGATATTTTAGTTTCATTATAATTGTCACGGGACCACACTGTGCATGTCATCCATTGCTGAGTGAAACATTGTTATATGGTGGGTTACTGTATTTCTTCAGAGTGTTTCAAAGACTATGTCATTATTAAGTTTTCTTTAGTGTGTGTGTCCATGTGTATGTGTGGTATACATATATATATGTACACATACATATAGAAGCCACAGGTTTACCTTGGATATTGTTCCTCAATATAGCGTTTACCTTGGATTATTTTTTCAAGACAGGGCCTCCCACTGGCTTATGACTTGATATGGTTAGGTTTGCTGGCTGGTGAGTCCCAGGGACTCTCTCATTTCTGCCTCTCCAGTGTTGAAATTTCTAGTACATGCTACTATCCTTGGCTATTTCATTTGGGCTGTAGGGATTGGACTCATGGTCTTAAGTCTGCAAGGTGAGCACTTTCCCAGCTGAGCTGTCATCTCAGCCTGGATTACATTGTTTTATATGCACAACAATTTAACCAGAGCCTGGCACCATAGCAGTTGTTAGAAGCATTATAAAAGTAAAGCCCCGCATCAACTGAAGATGCAGTTGGCTGACAGCCTTGAGAACGACTCCATTTGTGTCTGGTTAGGTGACTCTGAGGTGGTATGTGAGGTGGGTCCACAGGCAATAGGTGAGGTGAGGCTCATGGAAAGAATTAGTAAAGAGAAACAAACCGTTATCATTATTCTATTCCACTGGGCAATCTATCAAGATTGAGAGAGGTTAATGGCGGTCTGAGATTGCATAGCTAGTTAGTGCAGGACCCGGGGCTACTTGTCAGTTTCCTGCTTCCATTGTCAGAACCGCCTCTATCAGCTCAGAAACCTGCATCATCCTGAGCCCTCTGCATTCATTACCTGACTCTGTGCAGAGGAGATGGTGATCAGAACCAGGGCTGCTCCTCTGATCTTCAGTTTGTAGAGAGTAGGACATCCTGTCCGGAATTCTGCTGGTGGTTAGGCTACATCCTCATTACATTTTGACTGGTATTTATGTCAGAGGAACCTGTCACCATGTCACTTTGGCACCTTGATCATGTATTTAGCTGTCATATCCTCACACGCAGGGGCTGACAGTCTGCCATTTTTACAGAGCACATGATTCTTCCCTGGGAGTCTCTGATCCTGACCTCAATCTTTGCTCTGTTCTTCACGTCTCTGTGCCTAGGGGGTGTTTACATCTGCAGCAAGTCCACTGCTCACTAAGAGAAAGAGATGGGTAACCCTCAAAGGGAAGCCGTGTTAGCTATCAACACAGTGGGTAAAGACAAGGCACCTCGTAGCAAGAGAGGGCAGAGCTGTGTTAATGGCAGGGGCTGTAGGAGTGTGGACTGAGAGCTGGCTGGATGCGAAGTGTGAACTGGCAGGAGAGCAGCTGAGCAGTATGCACAGGCTAGTACAGCACTCGCAGCATGCTCCAGTTGGGTGCAACTCAGAAGTTACTCTTGATTATTGTCTTCATGTTACAATGTGAGGAATTCCTTCTCCCAGAGAGAGGGAAAACACACAGGAAACCAACTCTGATTAATACACTAAGACAAGATGATATTGTAGCTGTTGGTCTGTTTCCTAATACTCAGTCATTCACTCCATCCATGGACCCATTCATATTAAGTCATTCACCCAACATTGCCTGTCTCATGATCAATAAAATACACGGTCAGTATCCAGAAATCGGGGGAAAAAAAGATGACTTAGTCTTTATTTGGATAGTTAATATAAACATTGAAAACATTTATTGTGATAATTGAACTCAGTCTTATAGCATCAATTCATACAGAAGGTCTGTTTATTAGACCATGCTCAAAAAATTTCATGGCAACCTTATGTTTCTAGAAACACCCCTGTGAGATCCAGCTAAGCCTGGCTTTGCTTTGAAGATATCTATACTGCCATCAGGTTACTTTTTCCATTCTTCTTTGCTGAAGTTTTAGGAGAATGCTGTAGCCCTGGTTATGTGCCAGGTTCCAGAGACTCCCTCCAGCCCCCTGCTCTGGAAGCCTCAGAAGTTTCTATGGATGGCATATACTTGCCTTACAGCTCCTTATTTAGGAAAATTCTCAAGTGTTGATTGGCTGTTACAAACCTGTTGATAACCAGAGAGCTTGTGTTTCTGTACCAGATACCTGTGTCTGTCATGCCATGTGTCCTGTAGGAAGATTCCTGGTGTCTCTTAAGCCTCAGTTGAGTCTTCTCTGCTTAGTTCTGCCAGAATAGCAATGTGGGTCTCATTTATTGGCACATGTGTAGAGAGTCTGTAACTATCCTCCACCCAAGAGTGTATCAAGTCAAGAGCCATACACATGGTCTGCCTCATAGCCACCGAAAGCTGAGCCACTTATGTCATGTTTGGAAATAATTGGTAAATTGGAAAAAAATGCTATGAATTATCTAAGCAAAAAGTAGGAGGAAGAGAAAAAAAACCTGAAGGAAGAGGAGGAACAGATGAAAAAAGAAGGGAAAAAAAGATCACAAAATGAAAATAAGTGAAGGATACCCAGGTGCATGGAAGGAGAGATGCTATGACCCAAAGACTCAGTAGAAAAAAACATGGGTTCCCCTTATACCCAGAGAGAAGGAAATAAATAGATGAAGGTGATGTTGAGCCGCTAAATACAGAGAAGAGAGAAAGGAGAGTCAATTGAAAAGTCATCCTCAGTGTTGCTGAGGAACGTATCATGAGGACAACGCACATAGAAACAAAGACCAAAGTCACGACTAAAGACAGTGCACCGCAAAGCTACCTATGCTGTTTATAGGAGGCCTGGCTGGATTGTTGACTTAAAAGATTAAGCATGATAAACATCGGAAAAAGGAAGCAAAAAGTTATTGTGCGAATACCTCATCACAAAAAATAAATTAATTAGATTGCCTTCTAACTTCTCTGCAAGTACTAGACAACAGGGCATCTTGGGGTACAGACAAGGCTTCCATT
The DNA here is from genome assembly GCF_004785775.1 of Grammomys surdaster. NCBI lineage: Eukaryota > Metazoa > Chordata > Mammalia > Rodentia > Muridae > Grammomys > Grammomys surdaster. Next base: position 9,878,006 of record NW_021621022.1, read on the forward strand.
CATCAGACTGCTTGGTTTTCATAATAGTTATATCTGTTATTATGATTAAATGTGAAAAGTCTTCCCACAGATTCAAATATTAGAACACTTGATCCCCAGCTGTGGTGCTATTTTGGGGGTGTGTCTGTTCAACGTGTAGGTGGGCCTACCTGGAGGAAGTAGTCACATGGGGTGGATCCGTGGGAAGACATTATCCATGACTCCCTCTCTGTATTCTTAGTGATTCCTGATTGGCCACCTCGATATGATAGTTTCCTCATGCTCTCAGAGAGGCAGGACTAGGTAAGACACTTCCACTCCCATGACTTCCCCACCACACTTTTCTGATGGACTGGAATATCTTGAAAGAGTGAGGCAAAATAATTTCTTCTTCTTTTAAATTGTTATGTTCAAACATTTGTTCATAACAATAGGAAATGCAGTTAATAAGGTAGGCCGTGTGGATGGTTCTGTCAGATGGACTTGGATAGAAGTGAGAGGCCGCTACCAGCCTGGCCCCTGAGATCTGCTATGATACTTACCAGCTTATCATCTCATCTCTTATCTCCTCCCCTTTTCTCTCTTTCTTGTTTCTTTATCTACTGTCTTCCCCATCCTCATCTCTCTCTCCCTTTCTCCATCTCCCCATCTCTGTCCATTGCCAGCCAGATTCCAGGTACATCCCAGAGGCCCTTCAGTGACAACAGAACCTGCTCTGTCTTCCTTAGGCTAGCCTGCAAAAGTCTCTGCCCAGTATTGAGCCTCTGTGGTTCTGGGGCTATTATAGTCTTGAATCTGCTTTGCATAAAGTACTTCAGAGTTTTTAAGAGGAGCAACTGTGATTCAAATTAGTTTGTTTTGTAGTTTAGTCAAGTAGGGAATGAGGGCTAAACACAGAAACTTATTTTCAGAAATATAAGAGTTTAGAACACGGTGTAGACTTATTTTCTTTCAGAGACAACTACTTCAGAATATACTTCAGCTGATAGAGATGTGTCAAAATAAATGTAAGCATGAGGACGTTGTCTGAGAATGAACTTGGTGCTGAGCACTAAGACTGAGCATGGAGTGAAATCTAAGTGATTCTTGTTAATATGACTTAAGGTAGCAGGGAAGTTAAAGTTATCCTCAAAAGTGCTAACGAAATAAAACAAGAAAATGTGGCTCTGATAATGTTTTATTCTAAGAGATACAAGAGATGGACAGGGTGAATAGAAAGAATTAAAAGCATCCTAGCTTCTTCATTTCATAGGGAGGAAAGAAGAAATAACTTATTCTTTGTTTTCCAGATTGATTACAAGAAAATACAGTTTAAAAGTTATTTTCTGAAACCTAAGAAGGCTACCAAAATTTTAAAAATATTTTTAAATATATTTTTCTGTCAGCTAAGCTATTAGAGGGAAAAGATCAAAGAAAACAATTCACAACATCCTTAGTAAATAGAAATGAAAAGGGAAAGAAAGCTGTAAGGCAAAAATGAATTAATAAAGATATCAGAAGAAGGGTGGGGATGGTGGCATGAACCTTTAATTTAGCACTCAGAAGCCAGAGGCAGGCAGACTTCCATGAGTTTGAGGCCAGGGTGACCTACATAGTGAGTTCTAGGCCAGTCAGGGTTACATGGTGTCTTGAAAATATTAGAAGATGTAAGCGAGTACCGTGGGAAGAAATAATAAAATGAATTCATGGAAACAAGTAGCGATATTTAATTTATAACAATAACTGAGAGAGTCAGCCCTCTTACTGTGGAGCTTCAATTCGGTCAGATGAAAGTATCAACTACATGCTGCTATAAGATTCAAATCTAGTGTGCAATGATTGACAAGGAAAATGAAGAATAACAGGCTGGGCAAAAGATGCAGAGAAAGGGTATACAAAATGCAATAGTGTTAGTATTAACATAACTACAATAGGATTTGAAGCACAAAAGGATTATGCAATATTCATGAAACAGACAATCAAACATAAAAACACCACACTCACAAACTAAATAGTAGATGATGTCAAATAACTGAATACCAATGTCCATAGCAAAAGCATTAGGAAATGTAAGAAGATTTAAGTTTTGATTTCAAAAAGGATGACAACATATTCCTCAGAATATGGCAGGCGATGATGTATTAAGGTATTAACAAGGGTGAAGAATACATCAATGTCACGAACTTTGTTTAATAAAAACATGAAATGAAGCCCAGGAACATATCATGCTGGGCTAAATGTATTTTTCATAGACTGTGTGTTTTTTTCTTCATGTAGAATGAAACATTAATTCAGATATTTTAATAATCAGCAAATAGAAATTAAATATAGAACAATAAAAGAGAGTCAGTTATGGTAGTGAGTGCCTCTAATCCTAACATTCAGGGTGCTGAGGTAAGGGCCTTGTGAGTTCAAGGTCCACACCAGCCTAGGGCTTGGTTACATAGACATAGCAGGATTGTCTCAATCAGCTAGCAAAGAAACAATGAAATACGTGAATTAAATAAAAAATAATCAAAAGAAGAAAAAACTGAAAAGGAACAACCAACTCAAATAAAACACAGATGAGCTGTGTTAAATGAAATTAAATTGAATTAAAACACCAGTAGAAGACCTAGAAAATTTAATAGAAAAAAAGGAGAAAGCAAATACAAAATTAGATCCTGGAAAATGGATATAATTACAGGTACTAGATATAAAACATGGTGCATGATATCAATTATAACATTCAATGTGATTTTTTTAGTATGTGTATTATAAGACATGATTCTGTATCAAGATAGAAATCTCAACTTGACAAGTTAAAGAACTTACAGTTTTGAATAACTTGTAAGAAAAAAAAATACTGAAGAAAAAAATGCCTTTTGCTAATTTCCCTAAATTTGTAGCTCAATTGATCAAATTTTAAGAAATGTTAATTTAGAAGGACAACTTGATCTTTTCCTATTTTATAAAAATGTGAAACTTTGCGAGTCATTTTATAAAACTACCATAATCCTAATAATGAGGCAATTGTAAACAGTGTTCTGTTTAATATATGAAATGAAAACTGTAATCTTTTCCCTAAGTTGCCCTATGACATCATACCTTCTGTTATTAAGAAAAAAACAACTTTGCGACTTCTTAAATGTTTTTCAGTTGTGAACTCCTTTCATCTGAGAATTGTCTACATTATGCTCGGTATACTGTAACATGAAATATGTATGGGGATGAAAACTACTAACAAATAATAATTGAATTTAAAAACAGTCATATATTTTGATGATATCATTTTCCTTCCCCCAACTCTTCCTAGAATCCCTTCAACCAATCTTTTTGCTTTCTCTTTCTTAAAATAAAACCAAACAAAAACCAAATCAAGATAACAATAACACACAGACACCCACCCACCCACCCACCCACCCAAAAAACGAGACAAAACAAAACAAAATCAAACCCTAAATAACACAAAGACCAGTTTTGTTAGACTGAGCATGTGTCCCACTCTGGAGTACAGTCGATGTCCAACAGATCCAGTGTGACTCTGTTAGAAAAACTGATCTCCCCTTCCCATCAGTTGCAAAAGGCTTCTTGGTTATGGGTGGGACTTTGTGTCCACACCTCCTCCTCCATGTTGAGACTTTATCTGGCTTGAACTTGTGCAGGTCTTGTACATGTGGTCAGGGTCTCTGTGAATTCTTACATGTATCAGTCCTGTTGGGTACGGAAAATTCCATTTCCTTAGAGTCATGCAGCCCCTCTGGCTCTCATAGTCTTTCAGTCTCCTTTCTGCACAGATTCCTGAGGCTTAAGGGGGAGGGATAAAGACATTTGGTAAAGAACAGAAAATCTTTGGTAAAGAATCTCTTTGGTAAAGACATTCTATTAAGGACCAAGTGCTCTGAACTCTCTTGCTCTATGTACATTGCCCAGTCTCTGATAGTACCATCTACTGCAAGAAGTTTCTCTGATGAGGGTTAAAAGAGGAGGAGTAGGAGGGTAGGGTAGAGGACGGAATACAGGAGGGACAAATAAAAAATGCATTATAAAAATCCTTAGGGAACCCTACTCCTGTAGAAATGTCCTAAAATTATACATATATAAATTAAATTTAAATGAAGTTATAATATAACAGGGAGACAATACCTCAACTAGACATTACATGTTACCAAATAAAGCACCGAGTGCCATGAATGAGTTATGTAGTTTTGAGTATCCACACAAAGGAGTCCCATAGGCTCCCTTAAGTATTAAAGGCTATTGACAATTCGTTGTTTATCTTCTACAACCTCATGGAAAGACCCTATTGCTGAAGACACCACATACTTAAGTCATTGAACACGGAGAAACTGAGCTGGTGCTGCCTTCCTAATGGTTAGCATTTCTAATGCTGGATGGTGTGATGTAACCGACTGGAAGAGAAATGCAATTGCCAATCTCACACAGCTGTGGACCCTTCAAGCTACAATAGCAACCTGCCTGCAAGTTATACACCACTGGTACCATAGCAACACACATATTATGGAAATAATGAGCAACATTTGCTATTGAGTTTAATGCCCACTCCATGAGAGGGAATCCATACTGACTCTGTTAACAAAGCCAAGAATATGGGTATAGATAGGTCTTATCCCTTGAGAAAAATGTACTACTATTTTTCTGCTAGACGTACATAGAAACAAACAAACAAACAAACAAAACAAAAACCAAAACTGAAAATGATTCCCAATGACATATTGCTTTACTCATAAATTACTACATTGGTCAATTCTCATCTGACAAATTCTATTGATTAATCAATCAATTAATTAAATAATAGACAAGATCTCACTGTATAACTCTGACTGTCCTGGAACTATGTGGACCAGGATAGCCTTGAAATTACAGAGATCCTCCTGCCTCTGCTTTCTGAGTACTGGGTTTAAAGGCATGGGCTGCTTCACATAGCCTTTTATAATTTTATAATTATTTGGGAAGGTAAAACTACCATTTGTTAAAGACCACACCAAACTTGCATTCTAATGAGATAGACGTGTTTGCTTCTTTTCCAATAAAGAGTTAAATTTTGACTGAGTATTTGAGACAAAACAAAGTGGAGAACCTTTCAGAGTTTTCAGAGTTGTTGGAGGTTTTGGTTTTGCAGATGTTGGTGCTGAGAAGGTCACTTTGCTTAAATACATGTTACAAAATGGCAGAGGCATGTTGAAGGCTTTTCAAAAATTTCTTAGAAGTCCTGTCCCAATCCAAAGCCAAAATTCATCCTTATTTTTTCTTTCCAAGAAACATATATCAGGAGGCCAAATAGCGATGTTGGCTTAAAATCAAATATCCCAATGACATGATCCAAAGATATATGAATTGCTACTGAAATCCCAAGGAACAATGCTAGGAAAATATTCAAAGTTGTTGCTGTCCACAAATAAATCACAAGGTTTGCATAAAACACACACGTTTGTAGGCACAATAGAAACCAAACAAAAAAGGAACAGGAGTTCTAAATCTGAGGTTCTAAACCTAAGGGCTCTCAGGCCATGTTCTTTGGCAGTTGTATGTTACTTTCCCAACCATGGTTGAGGAGAAGTTACCAAACAATTGAGTGTTGCCAGAAGCCCTGCAGTTTCAGTGTGCACTCAGTTTTGAATGTTTGATTACTGTGCACTCAGAAACCATTTCCTGTTGTCAACCGATTTTGTAACTTTACATTCAGTTACATGGCTCCATATGGGGTCCCCAGTTTAAGAAAGGGTGACTGCCATGTTAGGCAGAAATGATGTTAATGTAAGTACTTGAAGAGTACATCTTCAATTCGAGTCACAGATACAATATGAGGTCACCTAAGTAAGTTCTGTGCATTCTAATTGCACAATAAAGAATGAGTTAAAACATTCTGAGGTATAGATATATAGTGAAATATTCTGCAAATGTAGCTTTCTTTGGGGGATGATTTGTTTCCTAGAGGTTACTTGTTAATATCTGGATACTCTTAGTTGTGAGGATAAAGGTGGGGTGGAGGTAGTTTGGGGTGGGGTGGCATCCAGTACTTAGAGAGTAGGGATGAGCCTATGTATCCTACAATGCCCAGGACTGATTCATCCAAAAACAACAGCAGCAACAACAACAACAACAGCAACAACATCACTATCATCATAATTGTCATCAACAACTGTCTATTGCTTAGTCCTTATATGTCAAGTTCAACTTGTCCAAAATTGAACTCATAGTATATATCAGCTCTCACACTAAATACTTAATCTGCTTTAATCCTTACAAACCTCTACAAATCAATTACTGTCGCCATTCATTTCTCTCTCTGTGTGCATGATACATGTAGAGTGCTAGTGGCATTTCATGCATGTAGAGGTCAAAGGACAACTTTGTGCAATCAATTCTTTTCTGGGTTCCAGGGATTAAACTCGGGTTTTCAGGTTTCCTGGACAAGTGACTCCACCTGCTGAGCTAACTCACCAACCCTCTTCAGGTTAATTTTATATGTAAAGCCATCAAGACATACAAGGCATAGCCTTGCTTTGAAAGTCACATTCATGAAGAGTCAGGGTTTGAACCCCAACAGTGTAGCACCTTTCTCTTTTTATTTTCTGCTGTGCTAACCTGACAGCACAGGGACTAAAGTGAGATCCAAAATTATGTGTGAGCACACATCCATTTCAATTTCATAACATACCGTCCATAATTAAATAAAAGTAAATATATCTTGTTTGTTAGGAGTAATCTTCCATGGTGGAGTTTCTAAATTGTTCTTAATGGACATGTATTATTTTGTTATCAGATAAAGCAAAAATCCAATAAGTCATATAAAAAAAATCAATGGAGCTAATTGTAGTTTGGCATACTCCCTTATAAAAATTCAAAGTCTGAATAGAGGGTCAGGCTGCTGCTGTGTTGATATGTATTGGAACAAACACCACCATTCAAGTGTGTGCGCTGGAATCCCTTCAGGGGGAGAAATCCTGACTCATAGTATTTTACCAAAGAGAAACCAATTGTTGTGTGCAGCTGAAATATCTAACAAAAGAGCTCCATTAGCTTCAGGCAAGGCTTGATCTTCTTGCTTAGAGTGTTTGACCTTACGCCATTTTCTCTATTTCTGAACTCCCCTCCCTCCCTGTTTCCTGTCCTATGAGAAGTTATGGTCACTTGGATCGGACCATTTAAGGTCAAGTGAATGCATTGACTAGTGTGGCTTTTCTGGATCCCACTGTGGACTAGGGATGGATTCAGGTCCCTTGCAAGCCTGTCATTCCTCGGAGAGAATGGAAGGCTATTGTGAAGTTGAACAATTTATATTCATTGAAAAGTATCTGGTGTGGATTCAACTAACTCAGGGGTACTACTCTCAGAGACAGTGGGGATGGGACTCATCTTTCTTAACCACTGACTTGAGTATATCTGTTTTCCCATAATGTAGTCAGTATTTCTACTATTTGGAGTAAAGAGAGGTCACTGATAGCTTGACTTACAAAGAAGAGCTACCTGGTGTAGGGAGGACTGGACATTGTACTTCAGGAGTAGAGCTGGCTTGAAAGGCAGAAAGAGAAGGGCATATGCCCAAAGTCTGGTGACCTGGGCTCTGTGAAAGAGATGGAGCCTGTGAGAATCATGAAAGGCACACAGAATCTGAAGCATGGCTTAGCAGTAGAGGCCTACATGTTTCTATCTTGGCTCTGTACATCATCATAAGTAGGAAGAACACGAGGGGAACCTTTTAGATGAGGTGTGCATAGATCAGTTGTGAATATTTTGTATCAGAAGCCCACCTTCCTGTTCCAGCTTCAGTTTCCACACTTTTAAAGTGGAAAGCAGTGTAATCACAGGATTGATCGGCTGAATAAATGATATAATGTGTGTCTTAGATCTCTCTGTAAATTTTGAGGGAGCAGCTGCACAGAGGAAAACAATGTTTCAGAAACCCATTTAAGTGCAGGGAAAGAGATCACAGGACAGACTATAGGGGTTACAGAGACCCCTCCTACCTGGAACCCTTTCTTTCCTCCTGGTTCTTCAACACATCCCTGTTTGCCTATGACATCACCCCTGGGAAAACCATTTGCCACAAAGAGAAGGCCGAGGCTCTGGATTTCCCTGGCCTTAGGGATAGAGGAGCTCAGGAAGTGAGGTTCAGAGAAGGGACAGAAGAACCCATGGAAGAGAGGGAATTACTTCTTGGGTCAAGTTTGCCAAAGACCATAAAAGCCTCAATGTATGAAATTAGCTTGATTCTGTAAAATAGTTACATCAGGCAACTGTCAGGAAATCAATAGCACACAGTAATTATGTCCATAAACATGCTGAAGAAGCAGGAGAGGTCAGAGGCAAAGAAGGGGGTGTCTACTACCTAATCTTTCAGTACATGACTCACAAAGCCTGTGGGCACTACAGCTACCCAGAGGGCCCAGCTCCCTGTGTCTGCCACCAATTAATCCAGGGAGAAGGGAAATTGAATTGGGCAAACATTTATTGCACATTTACTTCAGGCCAGATGCTGGGAGCAGTGCAGATGGTTTAACCCTCTCAGGGCAAGCCTTATTTGCAAATACGCAGAGTAAGAAGTTGCTGGAACTAACACAGGATCAGTGGGTATGTTATAGACATAGATAAGAATCCAGCAAATCACCCAGTGAGTTTTCATATTTTTGTGTCCTGGAGGAAATAATTGAAAGGAACCACGGCTAGTGGTAGACAGAGACAGTTTATGAAGAATAAAGGCATATCTGTGAGTGGAGGTGGGGGTAGAAACTTGGTGAGTGTCTGAGACTCAAAAGCTGTGAACCACCAGAGTCTTAATTTTTTTTTTTTTTATAGGTCATTTACATGGTGCCTGCCTTCTCTGGCATTTGGAGAGCACGGACCTTTTTTTTTTTTCCTGAGCACGCTCTGTTTTATTACATGCAGTCCTAGGTAGGTTGGTAGGTCAAGGGAAGGTTCCTTGTTTTCCTCTGCCATTAATTTCTTTCTTGTCAATCTTGATGCCTTTAGGACCTTCCTTTCTACCCTATGGTGGAGACTTCTATCTGAGGTATAAGCTTAAAAAAGAAAAAGAAAAGGAGAAAAGAAGAGAAAGGAAAGAAAAGAAAAGAAAAAAAAAACATGTCTACACAGTAAAGAACACTGGCTGCTCTTTCAGAGGACCCAGGTTCAATTCCCAGGACCCATGTTAAGGCCCACAGCTGTCTATAACTCTAGTTCCTATGGATCATATGCATCCTCTGGCTTCTGCAGATGTTGCACACAGGTGGCACAAAAACATACATGCATGCAAAACACTCATAAACACAAATAAATATTTTTTTCATTAGTTTATTTGTTCACTTTATATCCCAATCACAGCCCCCCAATAGAATAATTTTTAAATACCCTTAACAGTTACATTTATTACTGTTCTTAGAGAGAGATGGTGCAGTGTGTGTGTGTGCATGAGAGAGAGAGAGAGAGAGAGAGAGAGAGAGAGAGAGAGAGAGAGAGGGAGAGAGAGAGGGAGAGAGAGAGGGAGAGAGAGAGAAGAGAAGAGAAGAGAGGAGAGAGAAAGAGGAGGAGGGAGGAGGGAAGAAGGAGGAAGGGGGAAGGAAGAGGGTGGATGGAAAACATGAAAATTCGTGTATGTCATAGAACTTGTGTGGAAGTCAGAAGAAAACATGTTAGAGTGGACGTTCTCCCTTTACTGTTTTAGATCCATAGGATTCAGCTCAGGTTTTCAGGCTTGGTATCAGGAGCCTTTACCCACTGAGCCATCTCACTGGATATGTGTGGTGTTTTGCAGAGGGTAACAAGAAAGACATTTGCTGACACTGCCTCCAGTCTGGCTTTACAGGTAGAGCCATTATGCTTCTGGGGACAGTGCTTGCTGTTTCCAGCTCAGGAACAATCCATTTGCACTGGAATGTTCTTCTTTTAAGACTCAAACATTATATTCTTCAGAGAAGGAGCAAAAAGAAGCACTTCCCCAGCACTTAGCTGCTCTTTGCTGTCCCTGTATCATTTCATCTTCTCAAAACATTATGGGCTGGAGATTTTGATCTCCATTTTATAGACCAAAAAATTGAGGTTCAGTATGATGAAGTAATATTTTCCATATCGTGAGGATAGTAAGTGGAAATTTATGGATGATTCATAGCTTAGTCTGAATGGCTTTAATTAAATTGTCATAGTGGTGATTAGGCCAGGCTTGTGGCTGGTATGGATTTTGCTCAGAAAATCAGAACATTACAAGGGATGGTGGTGGGGGCTGGGATAGCAGAGAGAAGCAAGAAGGTAAATTAGAGCCAGGGAAGAGGGCAGTTGGGTGTGGATGAGCTTTAGAGTAAATTGATTAGATGGGGATAGAACATTGGTGGGAGGGAAAAAAGGCCTTTGGGCAGATGTGGTGTGGTGCATGGTCCTGTATCATTTTTGCCTGGAGCAGTGGAAGGCTTTCTGACCTGGGGCTAAGGCTGAGAGTCTCAAGATAGTCACATTTATGGGCTGGCTGGTGGAGACTGCCCACGTGTCGGGCTCACAACTGGGAAGATTTCTTCCTGGAACTGTCTCAGAAACTGTATATGTTCATCTAATACGCAGGAAAGATCCTCTGAGAAACAGGGAAATAATAAAAAGTGTTATTGTTCTCCTGGGAGAATTATATCTTAACAAGGAACATAGAGATGTTGCTGTTTTGAAAGAATCTGCCGACACAAAATAGAACACAAGAAAAGAAACAGCACAAGAGCTGACCCTTAAGGTCGAAGTTCCCAGGACAAGATAGAACCAGGAAGAAGTGCAGCTGTCAACCTGGGCAGGGGCTGCTCATCTCTGCTGCATGCCAAGCACATGCTCACGGTCCTGTCTACTGCTACTGGTGAGTCCAACTTGCAGATAAATGTTGAGCGTACCCATAGGGAATACTTCTATAAATTCTGTGCATGGTATCCCAAGAAATAATAAACTTTGGAGTCAAAATAAGTCATTTGAAAGGCAATTTTGGCACATGGATGTGTGTGTCTCTGTAAGGAGCATTTTAGGAGATCCGGATATTGTTATTTTCAATTATGGCTAATTTTTTTTTCTGTACATTGCAGCTGTTTGTAAATACTTCAGTGGAGAAATACAAAGAGAAGATGTGAATGCTGGGAGAAGACTATAACATTAAAGCAGAAATTGATTTAAAAATCCAAGTTAGCAGAGGCAATTACAAATTCAAAGACGGAGCCCAAATCAGATCGGGCAGAGAAAATGTGTTTGCTGGGAAGAAGGAAGTGAGCTTATATAACGCCAATTTCGAGTTGATTTTGGACACAAACTTACCAAATTTGACAACTGTCCTTGCAAAGCAAGAACATTTTTACTTTGAGTGGGAACAATGAACGCTTTGTGTGTTTAAAACGTTCTTTCTTTAGTATGATAGCCTTTTAAATATTGAATATTGCGTTACTATCTTTGAATGTTTAAATGGTTTTTACTTGCTATGTATTTTCTGTGAATGCTTCATTCTTTTAATGCTGCTGGAGCTCAAATGTCTGTATGGGGGAGCAAAATCATTTGGTTTGTGATAAAATGAAGTTACACATTTATTATGTATTTACCAAAAAGTTTCTCTGATAACATTTTGGATAAGAAGCAATGCACAGTTGATGATCACAGCTACTTATTATTATTGTGTATGTGTGTGAACATGTGTGTAGGCATGTTTGTGGGTGTGCTTCTGTGTGGGGGTATGGGTTAACATGTGTGCTCATGTATGTGGAGGCTGGAGGGCAATCTTTGGTATTGTTTCTCAGGTACATATTTATATAATAAAATAAAGTAATAATATATAATATAATAAACAACAATTATATATAAAATAAGTGTCCCTTACTGGCCTGGAATTCACAAGTAGGCTAGGCTTGTTGACCAGTGAGCTCCAAGGACCTGCTAGTCCCTTACCTTCCTGGTGCTGGGATTACAAGCAAATGTCATCAGGCCAGAATTTCTTTATTTCTTTATTCCTTTTCCTATATGGGTTCTGGGAACTGAACTCAGCTACTTTGCAGACTCAGTCAATTGTTGGTATTAGTTTAAAATACACAAGTAAAGTAGAATAACATGTGACCTGAGAGACTTGGGAGATATTCAGGAATTCTGATGCCTCCTCCAATCCTGATCTTGTGTCTGCTGGCCTTAGGATGCAGGCTGCTATGATGGTAAGGTAGCCATCCATTGCAAGTGTGCCCTGTGAGAGTCACACGGGAGGCTGGGAGCAAGCACTCTACTGCTGTTAATTCCCACTGAAGGCAACCACTGCAGAGTCCTTGGGACTGCAAAAGCCCCCAGATCTGACATCCATTGATCTGACATGCTTAGGCAGTATGTCTTCATTTTGTTTTCCTTCTTAGCATCAAGCTGCACCTGGGGTCCTATGCCAGTGAGCTGAAGTAACCCCTGGCTTCTTCCTCCTGCTATGTCTACACCAGTCTCACAGCTCACACCCAAATTGTCTTTCTGAATCTCCTGTCTAGTTTCCTTTCCACATAGTCCACCTGTCTATGATAGGATCACAACTGCCTCCCAACCTCAACAAATACAGATGAACAAGAAAAGCAAGCTATCTTATCATTTCCTGTAGCTATGATCAAACACCTGATGGAGAAATAGCTTGTTCTGTCTGCTCCGCTTCTTCCTGGCCTCTATGTGTTGTAGTCCTTGCTCCTGAAAACAGAACATCTATGAAGTTAGGTTCTAGGGAAAGAAGAGAGAGGTGACTTTTCTAGAGTCTATGTCTCCCCTTCATGGGAGAAAAGATTTAGTTTCTATGGTTTGGCTTAGGGCAGAAGAGCTCTGGTTCTACTTGTGGATTGAGGCAGTTAGGAGAAGATAACAGGAAGGCAGGAGAATCTCAGTATTGCTATAGAGAAATACCCAAAGCAGATGATTCAAACAAGAAAAAAGGTTTATTCAGCTCCCGCCCCACAGGTGTTCTAGTTCAAGATCAGATGGCCACTGTCTGCAAGCCCATGGTGGAACAAAACACTTGAATCTAAATCAAGAAGAGAGAGAGAGAGAGAGAGAGAGAGAGAGAGAGAGAGAGAGAGGAAGGAGGAGGAGGAGGAGGAAGAGGAGACAGGGAGGAGGAGAAGAGGGGAAGGAAGAAAAAGAGGGGGAGGGAGACAAAGAGGGGAAGGGAGAGGGAGATGGGAGAGGGGAGGAGAGGGGAGGAGAGG
>NW_021621022.1:9896132-9898057 GCF_004785775.1 Grammomys surdaster
AGGGAGAGGGAGAGGGAGAGGGAGGAGAGGGAGAGGGAGGGAAAGGAAGAGAGATGAGATCCCATAATCCTGTTTGAAGACATGCACTCAGTGGTGCAAACCTCCCACAGGGCCCATAAATGTTCCACAGAGGCTCCTACAGTGGCTTTTCTGACTGGGTTGGATTGCATCCACACTACAGGAGAAGCCAGGGAGACCTAGCCTCTAAGGCTCCCATCTCTTTTAGTTCAAAGCTCTATGTGTACCACAGGGCTGCCCTTTTTTCAGTATCATTTCCAGAACCCTGACCCTTGTCATTCGGAGCTTTGTGCTTAGTTTACTCTGTGGTCAGCTAGAGACCTAAGGCAGAAAGAACTGAGCTAACTCACAGCAGGGCTTCGTTCCTCAAATACTGGGGACAGTGAAGGGGCAGGCAGGAGGTATTAAGAGAGCAGAGCTGTTAGCAGCTGGCAGCTTGGGAAAGCTCAGGTCCCATACCCTCCTGGTGCTGAGGACAGCTTTACTGTAGCACTTATGGGGAGAGTCTGCTGCTGCTTGAGGGACTCTGGAGGAGCTGCAAATTCTGTCTCCCTTCTTAGATGAAGAGCCCTGGTGGAGACAAGGCTAGTTACTATGGGGATGCTTTTTACCTTCTGGTTCTTGGACCCTCCCTCTTATTAAGGAATTGGCCATAGGCACACAGTAACCAAATGGAGCCATTGAGGCTTACAGTATTTCTTTGTCTAGGACTGCTTTGGAGCCCCTGCTACAGAAAATCAGAACTAGTGGGTAAGTTACAAAGAAGCGACAGAAGCCGTTTCCTTCAGTGGCATAAAAGGAAGACACATTTGTACCTTATGATGGCAGCTACACAAGAAAACACCTAGATCTGCCTCTGCAGCCATTTTGTAACTGAGAGGAGCACAGCCATCTTACTATGGATGAGTAGCAGAAAAAAATAGAAAGAGCTCTGGGCCTCCATGAGCCTTCTGTGGATCTGTACTGACTGGCTGAAGCTGTCTCGTCTCTCTAGAGACTTGATGTAGCATTGAGCGTTTCTATCTCTGTCTACTGAACTTCAGGAGAACACCATATCTCCAGTAGGGAATCCAGGTTCCTTCCTAAGTTGAGCTTTCTGAAAAAAAAAATAGATTTTCTCTGAAAAGTTATAAACCCTATAGTCATTTGTAAATGTAAAGTCATTTGTTTCTAGTATCCTGCCCAGTGACAGCTTGCAATTTCATGTCTTGTGAGTAGTTATGGAGGAGGAGGCATATGATCTCATTAAAGGCTGTCTTTCATATCCTATAACATAGCTACTGCTTGTCCACTCAAGAGGTGACTCAGACCTTCTCAAACACTGGGAGCTAGGAGGTTACCAGGAGAGCCCAGCATAGGCTGATCTTTGCAGACAATTAGCTGTGAAGTCACAGGCAAGTTAAATGGCTTCTCTGAGACTCAGAGCCTCTTCTGGAAGGTGGAGATAGCAGCTTGCATTTCTCTCAGGGCTCATTCCAGGATCGATGTATCCAGTTTCGGACTATTCAGTAGCAATGTGTGGAGACAGTGATGAGGATAATGAGGACCAAGGTCTTGCTGCATCCAACTGTTAGTGCGACTGTGAACAAAGTGGGCAGGGGAGAATGGCCAGTGGACAGCAGATGCTCATGGGATGAGCGCAGAACCTGTGACTGGGTGTGACCCTAAGGTTAGATCTTCTCTGCAGGTGACTTTCAATGCAGGTGAGAGAAACACTGAGAGACAGTATGGGCCCTTGGTTTGTTTATACCTGGTTAATGGGGTGTTAGGGATCAAACCCAGGTTAGGCAAGTATTTAATCAACTGAGGCACCTCTTGTTGAAAGCCCCAGACCCCTCTTGTTCCTTAATGCAAAATCCCTACAACTCCAGGGAGTAAATCCAGCCTCTTGAGTACACTTTGCTCTG